>NC_080778.1:303030-606060 GCF_020826845.1 Diceros bicornis minor | reverse complement strand
TCCAGCTAGTAAGGATCAGATAATTCCTAACAAAGTTTTGACACAGATTCCCAATTCGGGCATTCAGAACATATGGCACGTTGCTGTAAGCAAGCACATTTTCATTCAAAGTTGCAAGTTACTATGTAGGAACAAGTTTGTATAGGTATTTCAAAGATGCCCAGAACTGAGCTAAACTTGGTATGTGTCCAACTCCTAGAAATAACTTCATGCCCCATCTCCCTTTCTTCCAGCTAGTAAGGATCACATAATTCCTAACAAAGTTTTGACACAGATTCCCAAATCGGGCATTCAGAACATATGGCACGTTGCTGCAAGCAAGCACATTCTAATTCAAAGTTGCAAGTTACTATGTAGGAACAAGTTTGTATAGGTATTTCAAAGATGCCCAGAACTGGGCTAAACTTGGTATGTCTCCAACTCCAAGAAATATCTTCTTGCCCCATCTCCCTTACTTCCAGCTAGTAAGGATCACATAATTCCTAACAAAGTTTTGACACAGATTCCCAATTCGGGCATTCAGAACATATAGCACGTTGCTGTAAGCAAGCACATTCTCATTCAAAGTTGCAAGTTACTATGTAGGAACAAGTTTGTATAGGTATTTCAAAGATGCCCAGAACTGAGCTAAACTTGGTATGTGTCCAACTCCTAGAAATAACTTCATGCCCCATCTCCCTTACTTCCAGGTAGTAAGGATCACATAATTCCTAACAAAGTTTTGACACAGATTCCCAATTCGGGCATTCAGAACATATAGCACGTTGCTGTAAGCAAGCACATTCTCATTTAAAGATGCAAGTTACTAGGTAGGAACAAGTTTGTATAGGTATTTCAAAGATGCCCAGAACTGAGCTAAACTTGGTATGTGTCCAACTCCTAGAAATAACTTCATGCCCCATCTCCCTTACTTCCAGCTAGTAAGGATCACATAATTCCTAACAAAGTTTTGACACAGATTCCCTATTCGGGCATTCAGAACATATAGCACGTTGCTGTAAGCAAGCACATTCTCATTCAAAAAAGCAAGTTACTAGGTAGGAACAAGTTTGTATAGGTATTTCAAAGATGCCCAGAACTGAGCTAAACTTGGTATGTGTCCAACTCCTAGAAATAACTTCATGCCCCATCTCCCTTACTTCCAGCTAGTAAGGATCACATAATTCCTAACAAAGTTTTGACACAGATTTCCAAATCGGGCATTCAGAACATATGGCACGTTGCTGCAAGCAAGCACATTCTCATTCAAAGTTGCAAGTTACTATGTAGGAACAAGTTTGTATAGGTATTTCAAAGATGCCCAGAACTGGGCTAAACTTGGTATGTCTCCAACTCCAAGAAATATCTTCTTGCCCCATCTCCCTTACTTCCAGCTAGTAAGGATCACATAATTCCTAACAAAGTTTTGACACAGATTCCCAATTCGGGCATTCAGAACATATAGCACGTTGCTGCAAGCAAGCACATTCTCATTCAAAGTTGCAAGTTACTATATAGGAACAAGTTTGTATAGGTATTTCAAAGATGCCCAGAACTGAGCTAAACTTGGTATGTGTCCAACTCCTAGAAATAACTTCATGCCCCATCTCCCTTACTTCCAGCTAGTAAGGATCACATAATTCCTAACAAAGTTTTGACACAGATTCCCAAATCGGGCATTCAGAACATATGGCACGTTGCTGCAAGCAAGCACATTCTCATTCAAAGTTGCAAGTTACTATGTAGGAACAAGTTTGTATAGGTATTTCAAAGATGCCCAGAACTGGGCTAAACTTGGTATGTCTCCAACTCCCAGAAATATCTTCTTGCCCCATCTCCCTTACTTCCAGCTAGTAAGGATCACATAATTCCTAACAAAGTTTTGACACAGATTCCCAATTCGGGCATTCAGAACATATAGCACGTTGCTGCAAGCAAGCACATTCTCATTCAAAGTTGCAAGTTACTATGTAGGAACAAGTTTGTATAGGTATTTCAAAGATGCCCAGAACTGAGCTAAACTTGGTATGTGTCCAACTCCTAGAAATAACTTCATGCCCCATCTCCCTTACTTCCAGCTAGTAAGGATCACATAATTCCTAACAAAGTTTTGACACAGATTCCCAATTCGGGCATTCAGAACATATAGCACGATGCTGTAAGCAAGCACATTCTCATTCAAAGTTGCAAGTTACTATGTAGGAACAAGTTTGTATAGGTATTTCAAAGATGCCCAGAACTGAGCTAAACTTGGTATGTGTCCAACTCCTAGAAATAACTTCATGCCCCATCTCCCTTACTTCCAGCTCGTAAGGATCACATAATTCCTAACAAAGTTTTGACACAGATTCCCAATTCGGGCATTCAGAACATATAGCACGTTGCTGTAAGCAAGCACATTCTTATTCAAAGATGCAAGTTACTATGTAGGAACAAGTTTGTATAGGTATTTCAAAGATGCCCAGAACTGAGCTAAACTTGGTATGTGTTCAACTCCTAGAAATAACTTCATGCCCCATCTCCCTTACTTCCAGCTAGTAAGGATCACATAATTCCTAACAAAGTTTTGACACAGATTCCCTATTCGGGCATTCAGAACATATAGCACGTTGCTGTAAGCAAGCAGATTCTCATTCAAAGATGCAAGTTACTAGGTAGGAACAAGTTTGTATATGTATTTCAAAGAAGCCCAGAACTGAGCTAAACTTGGTATGTGTCCAACTCCTAGAAATAACTTCATGCCCCATCTCCCTTACTTCCAGCTAGTAAGGATCACATAATTCCTAACAAAGTTTTGACACTGATTCCCTATTCGGGCATTCAGAACATATAGCACGTTGCTGTAAGCAAGCACATTCTCATTCAAAGATGCAAGTTACTAGGTAGGAACAAGTTTGTATAGGTATTTCAAAGATGCCCAGAACTGAGCTAAACTTGATATGTGTCCAACTCCTACAAATAACTTCATGCCCCATCTCCCTTACTTCCAGCTAGTAAGGATCAGATAATTCCTAACAAAGTTTTGACACAGATTCCCAATTCGGGCATTCAGAACATATGGCACGTTGCTGTAAGCAAGCACATTTTCATTCAAAGTTGCAAGTTACTATGTAGGAACAAGTTTGTATAGGTATTTCAAAGATGCCCAGAACTGAGCTAAACTTGGTATGTGTCCAACTCCTAGAAATAACTTCATGCCCCATCTCCCTTTCTTCCAGCTAGTAAGGATCACATAATTCCTAACAAAGTTTTGACACAGATTCCCAAATCGGGCATTCAGAACATATGGCACGTTGCTGCAAGCAAGCACATTCTAATTCAAAGTTGCAAGTTACTATGTAGGAACAAGTTTGTATAGGTATTTCAAAGATGCCCAGAACTGGGCTAAACTTGGTATGTCTCCAACTCCAAGAAATATCTTCTTGCCCCATCTCCCTTACTTCCAGCTAGTAAGGATCACATAATTCCTAACAAAGTTTTGACACAGATTCCCAATTCGGGCATTCAGAACATATAGCACGTTGCTGTAAGCAAGCACATTCTCATTCAAAGTTGCAAGTTACTATGTAGGAACAAGTTTGTATAGGTATTTCAAAGATGCCCAGAACTGAGCTAAACTTGGTATGTGTCCAACTCCTAGAAATAACTTCATGCCCCATCTCCCTTACTTCCAGGTAGTAAGGATCACATAATTCCTAACAAAGTTTTGACACAGATTCCCAATTCGGGCATTCAGAACATATAGCACGTTGCTGTAAGCAAGCACATTCTCATTCAAAGATGCAAGTTACTAGGTAGGAACAAGTTTGTATAGGTATTTCAAAGATGCCCAGAACTGAGCTAAACTTGGTATGTGTCCAACTCCTAGAAATAACTTCATGCCCCATCTCCCTTACTTCCAGCTAGTAAGGATCACATAATTCCTAACAAAGTTTTGACACAGATTCCCAATTCGGGCATTCAGAACATATAGCACGTTGCTGTAAGCAAGCAGATTCTCATTCAAAGATGCAAGTTACTATGTAGGAACAAGTTTGTATAGGTATTTCAAAGATGCCCAGAACTGAGCTAAACTTGGTATGTGTCCAACTCCTAGAAATAACTTCATGCCCCATCTCCCTTACTTCCAGCTAGTAAGGATCACATAATTCCTAACAAAGTTTTGACACAGATTCCCAATTCGGGCATTCAGAACATATAGCACGTTGCTTTAAGCAAGCTCATTTTCATTCAAAGTTGCAAGTTACTATGTAGGAACAAGTTTGTATAGGTATTTCAAAGATGCCCAGAACTGAGCTAAACTTGGTATGTGTCCAACTCCTAGAAATAACTTCATGCCCCATCTCCCTTACTTCCAGCTAGTAAGGATCACATAATTCCTAACAAAGTTTTGACACAGATTCCCAATTCGGGCATTCAGAACATATAGCACGTTGCTGTAAGCAAGCAGATTCTCATTCAAAGATGCAAGTTACTAGGTAGGAACAAGTTTGTATAGGTATTTCAAAGATGCCCAGAACTGAGCTAAACTTGGTATGTGTCCAACTCCTAGAAATAACTTCATGCCCCATCTCCCTTACTTCCAGCTAGTAAGGATCACATAATTCCTAACAAAGTTTTGACACAGATTCCCAATTCGGGCATTCAGAACATATAGCACGTTGCTGTAAGCAAGCAGATTCTCATTCAAAGATGCAAGTTACTAGGTAGGAACAAGTTTGTATAGGTATTTCAAAGATGCCCAGAACTGAGCTAAACTTGGTATGTGTCAAACTCCTAGAAATAACTTCATGCCCCATCTCCCTTACTTCCAGCTAGTAAGGATCACATAATCCCTAACAAAGTTTTGACACAGATTCCCTATTCGAGCATTCAGAACATATAGCACGTTGCTGTAAGCAAGCACATTCTCATTCAAAGATGCAAGTTACTAGGTAGGAACAAGTTTGTATATGTATTTCAAAGAAGCCCAGAACTGAGCTAAACTTGGTATGTGTCCAACTCCTAGAAATAACTTCATGCCCCATCTCCCTTACTTCCAGCTAGTAAGGATCACATAATTCCTAACAAAGTTTTGACACTGATTCCCTATTCGGGCATTCAGAACATATAGCACGTTGCTGTAAGCAAGCACATTCTCATTCAAAGATGCAAGTTACTAGGTAGGAACAAGTTTGTATAGGTATTTCAAAGATGCCCAGAACTGAGCTAAACTTGATATGTGTCCAACTCCTAGAAATAACTTCATGCCCCATCTCCCTTACTTCCAGCTAGTAAGGATCAGATAATTCCTAACAAAGTTTTGACACAGATTCCCAATTCGGGCATTCAGAACATATGGCACGTTGCTGTAAGCAAGCACATTTTCATTCAAAGTTGCAAGTTACTATGTAGGAACAAGTTTGTATAGGTATTTCAAAGATGCCCAGAACTGAGCTAAACTTGGTATGTGTCCAACTCCTAGAAATAACTTCATGCCCCATCTCCCTTTCTTCCAGCTAGTAAGGATCACATAATTCCTAACAAAGTTTTGACACAGATTCCCAAATCGGGCATTCAGAACATATGGCACGTTGCTGCAAGCAAGCACATTCTAATTCAAAGTTGCAAGTTACTATGTAGGAACAAGTTTGTATAGGTATTTCAAAGATGCCCAGAACTGGGCTAAACTTGGTATGTCTCCAACTCCAAGAAATATCTTCTTGCCCCATCTCCCTTACTTCCAGCTAGTAAGGATCACATAATTCCTAACAAAGTTTTGACACAGATTCCCAATTCGGGCATTCAGAACATATAGCACGTTGCTGTAAGCAAGCACATTCTCATTCAAAGTTGCAAGTTACTATGTAGGAACAAGTTTGTATAGGTATTTCAAAGATGCCCAGAACTGAGCTAAACTTGGTATGTGTCCAACTCCTAGAAATAACTTCATGCCCCATCTCCCTTACTTCCAGGTAGTAAGGATCACATAATTCCTAACAAAGTTTTGACACAGATTCCCAATTCGGGCATTCAGAACATATAGCACGTTGCTGTAAGCAAGCACATTCTCATTCAAAGATGCAAGTTACTAGGTAGGAACAAGTTTGTATAGGTATTTCAAAGATGCCCAGAACTGAGCTAAACTTGGTATGTGTCCAACTCCTAGAAATAACTTCATGCCCCATCTCCCTTACTTCCAGCTAGTAAGGATCACATAATTCCTAACAAAGTTTTGACACAGATTCCCTATTCGGGCATTCAGAACATATAGCACGTTGCTGTAAGCAAGCACATTCTCATTCAAAAAAGCAAGTTACTAGGTAGGAACAAGTTTGTATAGGTATTTCAAAGATGCCCAGAACTGAGCTAAACTTGGTATGTGTCCAACTCCTAGAAATAACTTCATGCCCCATCTCCCTTACTTCCAGCTAGTAAGGATCACATAATTCCTAACAAAGTTTTGACACAGATTTCCAAATCGGGCATTCAGAACATATGGCACGTTGCTGCAAGCAAGCACATTCTCATTCAAAGTTGCAAGTTACTATGTAGGAACAAGTTTGTATAGGTATTTCAAAGATGCCCAGAACTGGGCTAAACTTGGTATGTCTCCAACTCCAAGAAATATCTTCTTGCCCCATCTCCCTTACTTCCAGCTAGTAAGGATCACATAATTCCTAACAAAGTTTTGACACAGATTCCCAATTCGGGCATTCAGAACATATAGCACGTTGCTGCAAGCAAGCACATTCTCATTCAAAGTTGCAAGTTACTATGTAGGAACAAGTTTGTATAGGTATTTCAAAGATGCCCAGAACTGAGCTAAACTTGGTATGTGTCCAACTCCTAGAAATAACTTCATGCCCCATCTCCCTTACTTCCAGCTAGTAAGGATCACATAATTCCTAACAAAGTTTTGACACAGATTCCCAAATCGGGCATTCAGAACATATGGCACGTTGCTGCAAGCAAGCACATTCTCATTCAAAGTTGCAAGTTACTATGTAGGAACAAGTTTGTATAGGTATTTCAAAGATGCCCAGAACTGGGCTAAACTTGGTATGTCTCCAACTCCCAGAAATATCTTCTTGCCCCATCTCCCTTACTTCCAGCTAGTAAGGATCACATAATTCCTAACAAAGTTTTGACACAGATTCCCAATTCGGGCATTCAGAACATATAGCACGTTGCTGCAAGCAAGCACATTCTCATTCAAAGTTGCAAGTTACTATGTAGGAACAAGTTTGTATAGGTATTTCAAAGATGCCCAGAACTGAGCTAAACTTGGTATGTGTCCAACTCCTAGAAATAACTTCATGCCCCATCTCCCTTACTTCCAGCTAGTAAGGATCACATAATTCCTAACAAAGTTTTGACACAGATTCCCAATTCGGGCATTCAGAACATATAGCACGATGCTGTAAGCAAGCACATTCTCATTCAAAGTTGCAAGTTACTATGTAGGAACAAGTTTGTATAGGTATTTCAAAGATGCCCAGAACTGAGCTAAACTTGGTATGTGTCCAACTCCTAGAAATAACTTCATGCCCCATCTCCCTTACTTCCAGCTCGTAAGGATCACATAATTCCTAACAAAGTTTTGACACAGATTCCCAATTCGGGCATTCAGAACATATAGCACGTTGCTGTAAGCAAGCACATTCTTATTCAAAGATGCAAGTTACTATGTAGGAACAAGTTTGTATAGGTATTTCAAAGATGCCCAGAACTGAGCTAAACTTGGTATGTGTTCAACTCCTAGAAATAACTTCATGCCCCATCTCCCTTACTTCCAGCTAGTAAGGATCACATAATTCCTAACAAAGTTTTGACACAGATTCCCTATTCGGGCATTCAGAACATATAGCACGTTGCTGTAAGCAAGCAGATTCTCATTCAAAGATGCAAGTTACTAGGTAGGAACAAGTTTGTATATGTATTTCAAAGAAGCCCAGAACTGAGCTAAACTTGGTATGTGTCCAACTCCTAGAAATAACTTCATGCCCCATCTCCCTTACTTCCAGCTAGTAAGGATCACATAATTCCTAACAAAGTTTTGACACTGATTCCCTATTCGGGCATTCAGAACATATAGCACGTTGCTGTAAGCAAGCACATTCTCATTCAAAGATGCAAGTTACTAGGTAGGAACAAGTTTGTATAGGTATTTCAAAGATGCCCAGAACTGAGCTAAACTTGATATGTGTCCAACTCCTACAAATAACTTCATGCCCCATCTCCCTTACTTCCAGCTAGTAAGGATCAGATAATTCCTAACAAAGTTTTGACACAGATTCCCAATTCGGGCATTCAGAACATATGGCACGTTGCTGTAAGCAAGCACATTTTCATTCAAAGTTGCAAGTTACTATGTAGGAACAAGTTTGTATAGGTATTTCAAAGATGCCCAGAACTGAGCTAAACTTGGTATGTGTCCAACTCCTAGAAATAACTTCATGCCCCATCTCCCTTTCTTCCAGCTAGTAAGGATCACATAATTCCTAACAAAGTTTTGACACAGATTCCCAAATCGGGCATTCAGAACATATGGCACGTTGCTGCAAGCAAGCACATTCTAATTCAAAGTTGCAAGTTACTATGTAGGAACAAGTTTGTATAGGTATTTCAAAGATGCCCAGAACTGGGCTAAACTTGGTATGTCTCCAACTCCAAGAAATATCTTCTTGCCCCATCTCCCTTACTTCCAGCTAGTAAGGATCACATAATTCCTAACAAAGTTTTGACACAGATTCCCAATTCGGGCATTCAGAACATATAGCACGTTGCTGTAAGCAAGCACATTCTCATTCAAAGTTGCAAGTTACTATGTAGGAACAAGTTTGTATAGGTATTTCAAAGATGCCCAGAACTGAGCTAAACTTGGTATGTGTCCAACTCCTAGAAATAACTTCATGCCCCATCTCCCTTACTTCCAGGTAGTAAGGATCACATAATTCCTAACAAAGTTTTGACACAGATTCCCAATTCGGGCATTCAGAACATATAGCACGTTGCTGTAAGCAAGCACATTCTCATTCAAAGATGCAAGTTACTAGGTAGGAACAAGTTTGTATAGGTATTTCAAAGATGCCCAGAACTGAGCTAAACTTGGTATGTGTCCAACTCCTAGAAATAACTTCATGCCCCATCTCCCTTACTTCCAGCTAGTAAGGATCACATAATTCCTAACAAAGTTTTGACACAGATTCCCTATTCGGGCATTCAGAACATATAGCACGTTGCTGTAAGCAAGCACATTCTCATTCAAAGAAGCAAGTTACTAGGTAGGAACAAGTTTGTATAGGTATTTCAAAGATGCCCAGAACTGAGCTAAACTTGGTATGTGTCCAACTCCTAGAAATAACTTCATGCCCCATCTCCCTTACTTCCAGCTAGTAAGGATCACATAATTCCTAACAAAGTTTTGACACAGATTCCCAAATCGGGCATTCAGAACATATGGCACGTTGCTGCAAGCAAGCACATTCTCATTCAAAGTTGCAAGTTACTATGTAGGAACAAGTTTGTATAGGTATTTCAAAGATGCCCAGAACTGGGCTAAACTTGGTATGTCTCCAACTCCCAGAAATATCTTCTTGCCCCATCTCCCTTACTTCCAGCTAGTAAGGATCACATAATTCCTAACAAAGTTTTGACACAGATTCCCAATTCGGGCATTCAGAACATATAGCACGTTGCTGCAAGCAAGCACATTCTCATTCAAAGTTGCAAGTTACTATGTAGGAACAAGTTTGTATAGGTATTTCAAAGATGCCCAGAACTGAGCTAAACTTGTTATGTGTCCAACTCCTAGAAATAACTTCATGCCCCATCTCCCTTACTTCCAGCTAGTAAGGATCACATCATTCCTAACAAAGTTTTGACACAGATTCCCAATTCGGGCATTCAGAACATATAGCACGATGCTGTAAGCAAGCACATTCTCATTCAAAGTTGCAAGTTACTATGTAGGAACAAGTTTGTATAGGTATTTCAAAGATGCCCAGAACTGAGCTAAACTTGGTATGTGTCGAACTCCTAGAAATAACTTCATGCCCCATCTCCCTTACTTCCAGCTCGTAAGGATCACATAATTCCTAACAAAGTTTTGACACAGATTCCCAATTCCGGTATTCAGAACATATAGCACGTTGCTGTAAGCAAGAACATTCTTATTCAAAGATGCAAGTTACTATGTAGGAACAAGTTTGTATAGGTATTTCAAAGATGCCCAGAACTGAGCTAAACTTGGTATGTGTTCAACTCCTAGAAATAACTTCATGCCCCATCTCCCTTACTTCCAGCTAGTAAGGATCACATAATTCCTAACAAAGTTTTGACACAGATTCCCAATTCCGGCATTCAGAACATATAGCACGTTGCTGTAAGCAAGCAGATTCTCATTCAAAGATGCAAGTTACTAGGTAGGAACAAGTTTGTATAGGTATTTCAAAGATGCCCAGAACTGAGCTAAACTTGGTATGTGTCCAACTCCTAGAAATAACTTCATGTCCCATCTCCCTTACTTCCAGCTAGTAAGGATCACATAATTCCTAACAAAGTTTTGACACAGATTCCCAATTCGGGCATTCAGAACATATAGCACGTTGCTGTAAGCAAGCACATTTTCATTCAAAGTTGCAAGTTACTATGTAGGAACAAGTTTGTATAGGTATTTCAAAGATGCCCAGAACTGAGCTAAACTTGGTATGTGTCCAACTCCTAGAAATAACTTCATGCCCCATCTCCCTTACTTCCAGCTAGTAAGGATCACATAATTCCTAACAAAGTTTTAACACAGATTCCCAATTCGGGCATTCAGAACATATAGCACGTTGCTGTAAGCAAGCAGATTCTCATTCAAAGATGCAAGTTACTATGTAGGAACAAGTTTGTATAGGTATTTCAAAGATGCCCAGAACTGAGCTAAACTTGGTATGTGTCCAACTCCTAGAAATAACTTCATGCCACATCTCCCTTACTTCCAGCTAGTAAGGATCACATAATTCCTAACAAAGTTTTGACACAGATTGCCAATTCGGGCATTCAGAACATATAGCACGTTGCTGTAAGCAAGCACATTCTCATTCAAAGATGCAAGTTACTATGTAGGAACAAGTTTGTATAGGTATTTCAAAGATGCCCAGAACTGAGCTAAACTTGGTATGTGTCCAACTCCTAGAAATAACTTCATGCCCCATCTCCCTTACTTCCAGCTAGTAAGGATCACATAATTCCTAACAAAGTTTTGACACAGATTCCCTATTCGGGCATTCAGAACATATAGCACGTTGCTGCAAGCAAGCACATTTTCATTCAAAGTTGCAAGTTACTATGTAGGAACAAGTTTGTATAGGTATTTCAAAGATGCCCAGAACTGAGCTAAACTTGGTATGTGTCCAACTCCCAGAAATAACTTCATGCCCCATCTCCCTTACTTCCAGCTAGTAAGGATCACATAATTCCTAACAAAGTTTTGACACAGATTCCCAATTCGGACATTTAGAACATATAGCACGTTGCTGTAAGCAAGCACATTCTCATTCAAGTTGCAAGTTACTATGGAGGAACAAGTTTGTATAGGAATTTCAAAGATGCCCAGAACTGAGCTAAACTTGGTATGTGTCCAACTCCTAGAAATAACTTCATGCCCCATCTCCCTTACTTTCAGCTAGTAAGGATCACATAATTCCTAACAAAGTTTTGACACAGATTCTCAATTCGGGCATTCAGAACATATAGCACGTTGCTGTAAGCAAGCAGATTCTCATTCAAAGATGCAAGTTACTATGTAGGAACAAGTTTGTATAGGTATTTCAAAGATGCCCAGAACTGAGCTAAACTTGGTATGTGTCCAACTCCTAGAAATAACTTCATGCCCCATCTCCCTTACTTCCAGCTAGTAAGGATCACATAATTCCTAACAAAGTTTTGACACAGATTCCTAATTCGGGCATTCAGAACATATAGCACGTTGATGTAAGCAAGCACATTTTCATTCAAAGTTGCAAGTTACTATGTAGGAACAAGTTTGTATAGGTATTTCAAAGATGCCCAGAACTGAGCTAAAATTGGTATGTGTCCAACTCCTAGAAATAACTTCATGCCCCATCTCCCTTACTTCCAGCTAGTAAGGATCACATAATTCCTAACAAAGTTTTGACACAGATTCCCAATTCGGGCATTCAGAACATATAGCACGTTGCTGTAAGCAAGCAGATTCTCATTCAAAGATGCAAGTTACTATGTAGGAACAAGTTTGTATAGGTATTTCAAAGATGCCCAGAACTGAGCTAAAATTGGTATGTGTCCAACTCCTAGAAATAACTTCATGCCCCATCTCCCTTACTTCCAGCTAGTAAGGATCACATAATTCCTAACAAAGTTTTGACACAGATTCCCAATTCGGGCATTCAGAACATATAGCACGTTGCTGTAAGCAAGCACATTTTCCTTCAAAGTTGCAAGTTACTATGTAGGAACAAGTTTGTATAGGTATTTCAAAGATGCCCAGAACTGAGCTAAACTTGGTATGTGTCCAACTCCTAGAAATAACTTCATGCCCCATCTCCCTTACTTCCAGCTAGTAAGGATCACATAATTCCTAACAAAGTTTTGACACAGATTCCCAATTCGGGCATTCAGAACATATAGCACGTTGCTGTAAGCAAGCACATTCTCATTCAAAGTTGCAAGTTACTATGTAGGAACAAGTTTGTAAAGGTATTTCAAAGATGCCCAGAACTGAGCTAAACTTGGTATGTGTCCAACTCCTAGAAATAACTTCATGCCCCATCTCCCTTACTTCCAGCTAGTAAGGATCACATAATTCCTAACAAAGTTTTGACACAGATTCCCAATTCGGGCATTCAGAACATATAGCACGTTGCTGTAAGCAAGCAGATTCTCATTCATAGATGCAAGTTACTAGGTAGGAACAAGTTTGTATAGGTATTTCAAAGATGCCCAGAACTGAGCTAAACTTGGTATGTGTCCAACTCCTAGAAATAACTTCATGCCCCATCTCCCTTACTTCCAGCTAGTAAGGATCACATAATTCCTAACAAAGTTTTGACACAGATTGCCAATTCGGGCATTCAGAACATATAGCACGTTGCTGTAAGCAAGCACATTCTCATTCAAAGATGCAAGTTACTATGTAGGAACAAGTTTGTATAGGTATTTCAAAGATGCCCAGAACTGAGCTAAACTTGGTATGTGTCCAACTCCTAGAAATAACTTCATGCTTCATCTCCCTTACTTCCAGCTAGTAAGGATCACATAATTCCTAACAAAGTTTTGACACAGTTTCCCAAATCGGGCATTCAGAACATATAGCACGTTGCTGCAAGCAAGCACATTCTCATTCAAAGTTGCAAGTTACTAGGTAGGAACAAGTTTGTATAGGTATTTCAAAGATGCCCAGAACTGAGCTAAACTTGGTATGTGTCCAACTCCTAGAAATAACTTCATGCCCCATCTCCCTTACTTCCAGCTAGTAAGGATCACATAATTCCTAACAAAGTTTTGACACAGATTCCCAATTCGGGCATTCAGAACATATAGCACGTTGCTGTAAGCAAGCACATTTTCATTCAAAGTTGCAAGTTACTATGTAGGAACAAGTTTGTATAGGTATTTCAAAGATGCCCAGAACTGAGCTAAACTTGGTATGTGTCCAACTCCTAGAAATAACTTCATGCCCCATCTCCCTTACTTCCAGCTAGTAAGGATCACATAATTCCTAACAAAGTTTTGACACAGATTCCCAATTCGGGCATTCAGAACATAGGGCACGTTGCTGTAAGCAAGCACATTTTCATTCAAAGTTGCAAGTTACTAGGTAGGAACAAGTTTGTATAGGTATTTCAAAGATGCCCAGAACTGAGCTAAACTTGGTATGTGTCCAACTCCTAGAAATAACTTCATGCCCCATCTCCCTTACTTCCAGCTAGTAAGGATCACATAATTCCTAACAAAGTTTTGACACAGATTCCCAATTCGGGCATTCAGAACATATAGCACGTTGCTGTAGGCAAGCAGATTCTCATTCAAAGATGCAAGTTACTAGGTAGGAACAAGTTTGTATAGGTATTTCAAAGATGCCCAGAACTGAGCTAAACTTGGTATGTGTCCAACTCCTAGAAATAACTTCATGCCCCATCTCCCTTACTTCCAGCTAGTAAGGATCACATAATTCCTAACAAAGTTTTGACACAGATTCCCAATTCGGGCATTCAGAACATATAGCACGTTGCTGTAAGCAAGCAGATTCTCATTCAAAGATGCAAGTTACTAGGTAGGAACAAGTTTGTATAGGTATTTCAAAGATGCCCAGAACTGAGCTAAACTTGGTATGTGTCCAACTCCTAGAAATAACTTCATGCCCCATCTCCCTTACTTCCAGCTAGTAAGGATCACATAATTCCTAACAAAGTTTTGACACAGATTCCCTATTCGGGCATTCAGAACATATAGCACGTTGCTGTAAGCAAGCACATTCTCATTCAAAGATGCAAGTTACTAGGTAGGAACAAGTTTGTATAGGTATTTCAAAGATGCCCAGAACTGAGCTAAACTTGGTATGTGTCCAACTCCTAGAAATAACTTCATGCCCCATCTCCCTTACTTCCAGCTACTAAGGATCACATAATTCCTAACAAAGTTTTGACACAGATTCCCAATTCGGGCATTCAGAACATATAGCACGTTGCTGTAAGCAAGCACATTTTCATTCAAAGTTGCAAGTTACTAGGTAGGAACAAGTTTGTATAGGTATTTCAAAGATGCCCAGAACTGAGCTAAACTTGGTATGTGTCCAACTCCTAGAAATAACTTCATGCCCCATCTCCCTTACTTCCAGCTAGTAAGGATCACATAATTCCTAACAAAGTTTTGACACAGATTCCCAATTCGGGCATTCAGAACATATAGCACGTTGCTGTAAGCAAGCACATTTTCATTCAAAGTTGCAAGTTACTAGGTAGGAACAAGTTTGTATAGGTATTTCAAAGATGCCCAGAACTGAGCTAAACTTGGTATGTGTCCAACTCCTAGAAATAACTTCATGCCCCATCTCCCTTACTTCCAGCTAGTAAGGATCACATTATTCCTAACAAAGTTTTGACACAGATTCCCAATTCGGGCATTCAGAACATATAGCACGTTGCTGTAAGTAAGCACATTTTCATTCAAAGTTGCAAGTTACTAGGTAGGAACAAGTTTGTATAGGTATTTCAAAGATGCCCAGAACTGAGCTAAACTTGGTATGTGTCCAACTCCTAGAAATAACTTCATGCCCCATCTCCCTTACTTCCAGCTAGTAAGGATCACATAATTCCTAACAAAGTTTTGACACAGATTCCCAATTCGGGCATTCAGAACATATAGCACGTTGCTGTAAGCAAGCACATTCTCATTCAAAGATGCAAGTTACTAGGTAGGAACAAGTTTGTATAGGTATTTCAAAGATGCCCAGAACTGAGCTAAACTTGGTATGTGTCCAACTCCTAGAAATAACTTCATGCCCCATCTCCCTTACTTCCAGCTAGTAAGGATCACATAATTCCTAACAAAGTTTTGACACAGATTCCCTATTCGGGCATTCAGAACATGTAGCACGTTGCTGTAAGCAAGCACATTCTCATTCAAAGATGCAAGTTACTAGGTAGGAACAAGTTTGTATAGGTATTTCAAAGATGCCCAGAACTGAGCTAAACTTGGTATGTGTCCAACTCCTAGAAATAACTTCATGCCCCATCTCCCTTACTTCCAGCTAGTAAGGATCACATAATTCCTAACAAAGATTTGACACAGATTCCCACTTCGGGCATTCAGAACATATAGCACGTTGCTGTAAGCAAGCACATTTTCATTCAAAGTTGCAAGTTACTAGGTAGGAACAAGTTTGTATAGGTATTTCAAAGATGCCCAGAACTGAGCTAAACTTGGTATGTGTCCAACTCCTAGAAATAACTTCATGCCCCATCTCCCTTACTTCCAGCTAGTAAGGATCACATAATTCCTAACAAAGTTTTGACACAGATTCCCAATTCGGGCATTCAGAACATATAGCACGTTGCTGTAAGCAAGCACATTTTCATTCAAAGTTGCAAGTTACTAGGTAGGAACAAGTTTGTATAGGTATTTCAAAGATGCCCAGAACTGAGCTAAACTTGGTATGTGTCCAACTCCTAGAAATAACTTCATGCCCCATCTCCCTTACTTCCAGCTAGTAAGGATCACATAATTCCTAACAAAGTTTTGACACAGATTGCCAATTCGGGCATTCAGAACATATAGCACGTTGCTGTAAGCAAGCACATTTTGATTCAAAGTTGCAAGTTACTATGTAGGAACAAGTTTGTATAGGTATTTCAAAGATGCCCAGAACTGAGCTAAATTTGGTATGTGTCCAACTCCTAGAAATAACTTCATGCCCCATCTCCCTTACTTCCAGCTAGTAAGGATCACATAATTCCTAACAAAGTTTTGACACAGATTCCCAATTCGGGCATTCAGAACATATAGCACGTTGCTGTAAGCAAGCACATTTTCATTCAAAGTTGCAAGTTACTATGTAGGAACAAGTTTGTATAGGTATTTCAAAGATGCCCAGAACTGAGCTAAACTTGGTATGTGTCCAACTCCTAGAAATAACTTCATGCCCCATCTCCCTTACTTCCAGCTAGTAAGGATCACATAATTCCTAACAAAGTTTTGACACAGATTCCCAATTCGGGCATTCAGAACATATAGCACGTTGCTGTAAGCAAGCAGATTCTCATTCAAAGATGCAAGTTACTAGGTAGGAACAAGTTTGTATAGGTATTTCAAAGATGCCCAGAACTGAGCTAAACTTGGTATGTGTCCAACTCCTAGAAATAACTTCATGCCCCATCTCCCTTACTTCCAGCTAGTAAGGATCACATAATTCCTAACAAAGTTTTGACACAGATTGCCAATTCGGGCATTCAGAACATATAGCACGTTGCTGTAAGCAAGCAGATTCTCATTCAAAGATGCAAGTTACTAGGTAGGAACAAGTTTGTATAGGTATTTCAAAGATGCCCAGAACTGAGCTAAACTTGGTATGTGTCCAACTCCTAGAAATAACTTCATGCCCCATCTCCCTTACTTCCAGCTAGTAAGGATCACATAATTCCTAACAAAGTTTTGACACAGATTCCCTATTCGGGCATTCAGAACATATAGCACGTTGCTGTAAGCAAGCACATTCTCATTCAAAGATGCAAGTTACTAGGTAGGAACAAGTTTGTATAGGTATTTCAAAGATGCCCAGAACTGAGCTAAACTTGGTATGTGTCCAACTCCTAGAAATAACTTCATGCCCCATCTCCCTTACTTCCAGCTAGTAAGGATCACATAATTCCTAACAAAGTTTTGACACAGATTCCCAATTCGGGCATTCAGAACATATAGCACGTTGCTGTAAGCAAGCACATTTTCATTCAAAGTTGCAAGTTACTAGGTAGGAACAAGTTTGTATAGGTATTTCAAAGATGCCCAGAACTGAGCTAAACTTGGTATGTGTCCAACTCCTAGAAATAACTTCATGCCCCATCTCCCTTACTTCCAGCTAGTAAGGATCACATAATTCCTAACAAAGTTTTGACACAGATTCCCAATTCGGGCATTCAGAACATATAGCACGTTGCTGTAAGCAAGCACATTTTCATTCAAAGTTGCAAGTTACTAGGTAGGAACAAGTTTGTATAGGTATTTCAAAGATGCCCAGAACTGAGCTAAACTTGGTATGTGTCCAACTCCTAGAAATAACTTCATGCCCCATCTCCCTTACTTCCAGCTAGTAAGGATCACATTATTCCTAACAAAGTTTTGACACAGATTCCCAATTCGGACATTCAGAACATATAGCACGTTGCTGTAAGCAAGCACATTTTCATTCAAAGTTGCAAGTTACTAGGTAGGAACAAGTTTGTATAGGTATTTCAAAGATGCCCAGAACTGAGCTAAACTTGGTATGTGTCCAACTCCTAGAAATAACTTCATGCCCCATCTCCCTTACTTCCAGCTAGTAAGGATCACATAATTCCTAACAAAGATTTGACACAGATTCCCAATTCGGGCATTCAGAACATATAGCACGTTGCTGTAAGCAAGCACATTCTCATTCAAAGATGCAAGTTACTAGGTAGGAACAAGTTTGTATAGGTATTTCAAAGATGCCCAGAACTGAGCTAAACTTGGTATGTGTCCAACTCCTAGAAATAACTTCATTCCCCATCTCCCTTACTTCCAGCTAGTAAGGATCACATAATTCCTAACAAAGTTTTGACACAGATTCCCTATTCGGGCATTCAGAACATGTAGCACGTTGCTGTAAGCAAGCACATTCTCATTCAAAGATGCAAGTTACTAGGTAGGAACAAGTTTGTATAGGTATTTCAAAGATGCCCAGAACTGAGCTAAACTTGGTATGTGTCCAACTCCTAGAAATAACTTCATGCCCCATCTCCCTTACTTCCAGCTAGTAAGGATCACATAATTCCTAACAAAGTTTTGACACAGATTCCCACTTCGGGCATTCAGAACATATAGCACGTTGCTGTAAGCAAGCACATTTTCATTCAAAGTTGCAAGTTACTAGGTAGGAACAAGTTTGTATAGGTATTTCAAAGATGCCCAGAACTGAGCTAAACTTGGTATGTGTCCAACTCCTAGAAATAACTTCATGCCCCATCTCCCTTACTTCCAGCTAGTAAGGATCACATAATTCCTAACAAAGTTTTGACACAGATTCCCAATTCGGGCATTCAGAACATATAGCACGTTGCTGTAAGCAAGCACATTTTCATTCAAAGTTGCAAGTTACTAGGTAGGAACAAGTTTGTATAGGTATTTCAAAGATGCCCAGAACTGAGCTAAACTTGGTATGTGTCCAACTCCTAGAAATAACTTCATGCCCCATCTCCCTTACTTCCAGCTAGTAAGGATCACATAATTCCTAACAAAGTTTTGACACAGATTGCCAATTCGGGCATTCAGAACATATAGCACGTTGCTGTAAGCAAGCACATTTTCATTCAAAGTTGCAAGTTACTATGTAGTAACAAGTTTGTATAGGTATTTCAAAGATGCCCAGAACTGAGCTAAATTTGGTATGTGTCCAACTCCTAGAAATAACTTCATGCCCCATCTCCCTTACTTCCAGCTAGTAAGGATCACATAATTCCTAACAAAGTTTTGACACAGATTCCCAATTCGGGCATTCAGAACATATAGCACGTTGCTGTAAGCAAGCACATTTTCATTCAAAGTTGCAAGTTACTAGGTAGGAACAAGTTTGTATAGGTATTTCAAAGATGCCCAGAACTGAGCTAAACTTGGTATGTGTCCAACTCCTAGAAATAACTTCATGCCCCATCTCCCTTACTTCCAGCTAGTAAGGATCACATAATTCCTAACAAAGTTTTGACACAGATTCCCAATTCGGGCATTCAGAACATATAGCACGTTGCTGTAAGCAAGCAGATTCTCATTCAAAGATGCAAGTTACTAGGTAGGAACAAGTTTGTATAGGTATTTCAAAGATGCCCAGAACTGAGCTAAACTTGGTATGTGTCCAACTCCTAGAAATAACTTCATGCCCCATTTCCCTTACTTCCAGCTAGTAAGGATCACATAATTCCTAACAAAGTTTTGACACAGATTCCCAATTCGGGCATTCAGAACATATAGCACATTGCTGTAAGCAAGCAGATTCTCATTCAAAGATGCAAGTTACTAGGTAGGAACAAGTTTGTATAGGTATTTCAAAGATGCCCAGAACTGAGCTAAACTTGGTATGTGTCCAACTCCTAGAAATAACTTCATGCCCCATCTCCCTTACTTCCAGCTAGTAAGGATCACATAATTCCTAACAAAGTTTTGACACAGATTCCCTATTCGGGCATTCAGAACATATAGCACGTTGCTGTAAGCAAGCACATTCTCATTCAAAGATGCAAGTTACTATGTAGGAACAAGTTTGTATAGGTATTTCAAAGATGCCCAGAACTGAGCTAAACTTGGTATGTGTCCAACTCCTAGAAATAACTTCATGCCCCATCTCCCTTACTTCCAGCTAGTAAGAATCACATAATTCCTAACGAAGTTTTGACACAGATTCCCTATTCGGGCATTCAGAACATATAGCACGTTGCTGTAAGAAAGCACATTCTCATTCAAAGATGCAAGTTACTAGGTAGGAACAAGTTTGTATAGGTATTTCAAAGATGCCCAGAACTGAGCTAAACTTGGTATGTGTCCAACTCCTAGAAATAACTTCATGCCCCATCTCCCTAACTTCCAGCTAGTAAGGATCACATAATTCCTAACAAAATTTTGACACAGATTCCCAAATCGGGCATTCAGAACTTATAGCACGTTGCTGCAAGCAAGCACATTCTCATTCAAAGTTGCAAGTTACTATGTAGGAACAAGTTTGTATAGGTATTTCAAAGATGCCCAGAACTGAGCTAAACTTGGTATGTGTCCAACTCCTAGAAATAACTTCATGCCCCATCTCCCTTACTTCCAGCTAGTAAGGATCACATAATTCCTAACAATGTTTTGACACAGATTCCCAATTCGGGCATTCAGAACATATAGCACGTTGCTGTAAGCAAGCACATTCTCATTCAAAGTTGCAAGTTACTAGGTAGGAACAAGTTTGTATAGGTATTTCAAAGATGCCCAGAACTGAGCTAAACTTGGTATGTGTCCAACTCCTAGAAATAACTTCATGCCCCATCTCCCTTACTTCCAGCTAGTAAGGATCACATAATTCCTAACAAAGTTTTGACACAGATTCCCAATTCGGGCATTCAGAACATATAGCACGTTGCTGTAAGCAAGCACATTTTCATTCAAAGTTGCAAGTTACTAGGTAGGAACAAGTTTGTATAGGTATTTCAAAGATGCCCAGAACTGAGCTAAACTTGGTATGTGTCCAACTCCTAGAAATAACTTCATGCCCCATCTCCCTTACTTCCAGCTAGTAAGGATCACATAATTCCTAACAAAGTTTTGACACAGATTCCCAATTCGGGCATTCAGAACATATAGCACGTTGCTGTAAGCAAGCACATTTTCATTCAAAGTTGCAAGTTACTATGTAGGAACAAGTTTGTATAGGTATTTGAAAGATGCCCAGAACTGAGCTAAACTTGGTATGTGTCCAACTCCTAGAAATAACTTCATGCTCCATCTCCCTTACTTCCAGCTAGTAAGGATCACATAATTCCTAACAAAGTTTTGACACAGATTCCCTATTCGGGCATTCAGAACATATAGCACGTTGCTGCAAGCAAGCACATTCTCATTCAAAGTTGCAAGTTACTATGTAGGAACAAGTTTGTATAGGTATTTCAAAGATGCCCAGAACTGAGCTAAACTTGGTATGTCTCCAACTCCAAGAAATAACTACATGCCCCATCTCCCTTACTTCCAGCTAGTAAGGATCACATAATTCCTAACAAAGTTTTGACACAGATTCCCAATTCGGGCATTCAGAACATATAGCACTTTGCTGTAAGCAAGCACATTTTCATTCAAAGTTGCAAGTTACTATGTAGGAACAAGTTTGTATAGGTATTTCAAAGATGCCCAGAACTGAGCTAAAATTGGTATGTGTCCAACTCCTAGAAATAACTTCATGCCCCATCTCCCTTACTTCCAGCTAGTAAGGATCACATAATTCCTAACAAAGTTTTGACACAGATTCCCAATTCGGGCATTCAGAACATATAGCACGTTGCTGTAAGCTAGCACATTTTCATTCAAAGTTGCAAGTTACTAGGTAGGAACAAGTTTGTATAGGTATTTCAAAGATGCCCAGAACTGAGCTAAACTTGGTATGTGTCCAACTCCTAGAAATAACTTCATGCCCCATCTCCCTTACTTCCAGCTAGTAAGGATCACATAATTCCCAACAAAGTTTTGACACAGATTCCCAAATCGGGCATTCAGAACATATAGCACGTTGCTGTAAGCAAGTACATTCTCATTCAAAGTTGCAAGTTACTAGGTAGGAACAAGATTGTATAGGTATTTCAAAGATGCCCAGAACTGAGCTAAACTTGGTATGTGTCCAACTCCTAGAAATAACTTCATGCCCCATCTCCCTTACTTCCAGCTAGTAAGGATCACATAATTCCTAACAAAGTTTTGACACAGATTCCCAATTCGGGCATTCAGAACATATAGCACGTTGCTGTAAGCAAGCCGATTCTCATTCAAAGATGCAAGTTACTATGTAGGAACAAGTTTGTATAGGAATTTCAAAGATGCCCAGTACTGAGCTAAACTTGGTATGTGTCCAACTCCTAGAAATAACTTCATGCCCCATCTCCCTTACTTCCAGCTAGTAAGGATCACATAATTCCTAACAAAGTTTTGACACAGATTGCCAATTCGGGCATTCAGAACATATAGCACGTTGCTGTAAGCAAGCACATTCTCATTCAAAGATGCAAGTTACTATGTAGGAACAAGTTTGTATAGGTATTTCAAAGATGCCCAGAACTGAGCTAAACTTGGTATGTGTCCAACTCCTAGAAACAACTTCATGCTTCATCTCCCTTACTTCCAGCTAGTAAGGATCACATAATTCCTAACAAAGTTTTGACACAGATTCCCAAATCGGGCATTCAGAACATATAGCACGTTGCTGCAAGCAAGCACCTTCTCATTCAAAGTTGCAAGTTACTAGGTAGGAACAAGTTTGTATAGGTATTTCAAAGATGCCCAGAACTGAGCTAAACTTGGTATGTGTCCAACTCCTAGAAATAACTTCATGCCCCATCTCCCTTACTATCAGCTAGTAAGGATCACATAATTCCTAACAAACTTTTGACACAGATTCCCAATACGGGCATTCAGATCATATAGCACGTTGCTGTAAGCAAGCACATTTTCATTCAAAGTTGCAAGTTACTAGGTAGGAACAAGTTTGTATAGGTATTTCAAAGATGCCCAGAACTGAGCTAAACTTGGTATGTGTCCAACTCCTAGAAATAACTTCATGCCCCATCTCCCTTACTTCCAGCTAGTAAGGATCACATAATTCCTAACAAAGTTTTGACACAGATTCCCAATTCGGGCATTCAGAACATATAGCACGTTGCTGTAAGCAAGCACATTTTCATTCAAAGTTGCAAGTTACTAGGTAGGAACAAGTTTGTATAGGTATTTCAAAGATGCCCAGAACTGAGCTAAACTTGGTATGTGTCCAACTCCTAGAAATAACTTCATGCCCCATCTCCCTTACTTCCAGCTAGTAAGGATCACATAATTCCTAACAAAGTTTTGACACAGATTCCCAATTCGGGCATTCAGAACATATAGCACGTTGCTGTAAGCAAGCAGATTCTCATTCAAAGATGCAAGTTACTAGGTAGGAACAAGTTTGTATAGGTATTTCAAAGATGCCCAGAACTGAGCTAAACTTGGTATGTGTCCAACTCCTAGAAATAACTTCATGCTCCATCTCCCTTACTTCCAGCTAGTAAGGATGACATAATTCCTAACAAATTTTTGACACAGATTCCCAATTCGGGCATTCAGAACATATAGCACGTTGCTGTAAGCAAGCAGATTCTCATTCAAAGATGCAAGTTACTAGGTAGGAACAAGTTTGTATAGGTATTTCAAAGATGCCCAGAACTGAGCTAAACTTGGTATGTGTCCAACTCCTAGAAATAACTTCATGCCCCATCTCCCTTACTTCCAGCTAGTAAGGATCACATAATTCCTAACAAAGTTTTGACACAGATTCCCTATTCGGGCATTCAGAACATATAGCACGTTGCTGTAAGCAAGCACATTCTCATTCAAAGATGCAAGTTACTAGGTAGGAACAAGTTTGTATAGGTATTTCAAAGATGCCCAGAACTGAGCTAAACTTGGTATGTGTCCAACTCCTAGAAATAACTTCATGCCCCATCTCCCTTACTTCCAGCTAGTAAGAATCACATAATTCCTAACGAAGTTTTGACACAGATTCCCTATTCGGGCATTCAGAACATATAGCACGTTGCTGTAAGAAAGCACATTCTCATTCAAAGATGCAAGTTACTAGGTAGGAACAAGTTTGTATAGGTATTTCAAAGATGCCCAGAACTGAGCTAAACTTGGTATGTGTCCAACTCCTAGAAATAACTTCATGCCCCATCTCCCTTACTTCCAGCTAGTAAGGATCACATAATTCCTAACAAAATTTTGACACAGATTCCCAAATCGGGCATTCAGAACTTATAGCACGTTGCTGCAAGCAAGCACATTCTCATTCAAAGTTGCAAGTTACTATGTAGGAACAAGTTTGTATAGGTATTTCAAAGATGCCCAGAACTGAGCTAAACTTGGTATGTGTCCAACTCCTAGAAATAACTTCATGCCCCATCTCCCTTACTTCCAGCTAGTAAGGATCACATAATTCCTAACAATGTTTTGACACAGATTCCCAATTCGGGCATTCAGAACATATAGCACGTTGCTGTAAGCAAGCACATTCTCATTCAAAGTTGCAAGTTACTAGGTAGGAACAAGTTTGTATAGGTATTTCAAAGATGCCCAGAACTGAGCTAAACTTGGTATGTGTCCAACTCCTAGAAATAACTTCATGCCCCATCTCCCTTACTTCCAGCTAGTAAGGATCACATAATTCCTAACAAAGTTTTGACACAGATTCCCAATTCGGGCATTCAGAACATATAGCACGTTGCTGTAAGCAAGCACATTTTCATTCAAAGTTGCAAGTTACTAGGTAGGAACAAGTTTGTATAGGTATTTCAAAGATGCCCAGAACTGAGCTAAACTTGGTATGTGTCCAACTCCTAGAAATAACTTCATGCCCCATCTCCCTTACTTCCAGCTAGTAAGGATCACATAATTCCTAACAAAGTTTTGACACAGATTCCCAATTCGGGCATTCAGAACATATAGCACGTTGCTGTAAGCAAGCACATTTTCATTCAAAGTTGCAAGTTACTATGTAGGAACAAGTTTGTATAGGTATTTGAAAGATGCCAAGAACTGAGCTAAACTTGGTATGTGTCCAACTCCTAGAAATAACTTCATGCTCCATCTCCCTTACTTCCAGCTAGTAAGGATCACATAATTCCTAACAAAGTTTTGACACAGATTCCCTATTCGGGCATTCAGAACATATAGCACGTTGCTGCAAGCAAGCACATTCTCATTCAAAGTTGCAAGTTACTAGGTAGGAACAAGTTTGTATAGGTATTTCAAAGATGCCCAGAACTGAGCTAAACTTGGTATGTCTCCAACTCCAAGAAATAACTACATGCCCCATCTCCCTTACTTCCAGCTAGTAAGGATCACATAATTCCTAACAAAGTTTTGACACAGATTCCCAATTCGGGCATTCAGAACATATAGCACTTTGCTGTAAGCAAGCACATTTTCATTCAAAGTTGCAAGTTACTATGTAGGAACAAGTTTGTATAGGTATTTCAAAGATGCCCAGAACTGAGCTAAACTTGGTATGTGTCCAACTCCTAGAAATAACTTCATGCCCCATCTCCCTTACTTCCAGCTAGTAAGGATCACATAATTCCTAACAAAGTTTTGACACAGATTCCCAATTCGGGCATTCAGAACATATAGCACGTTGCTGTAAGCTAGCACATTTTCATTCAAAGTTGCAAGTTACTAGGTAGGAACAAGTTTGTATAGGTATTTCAAAGATGCCCAGAACTGAGCTAAACTTGGTATGTGTCCAACTCCTAGAAATAACTTCATGCCCCATCTCCCTTACTTCCAGCTAGTAAGGATCACATAATTCCCAACAAAGTTTTGACACAGATTCCCAAATCGGGCATTCAGAACATATAGCACGTTGCTGTAAGCAAGTACATTCTCATTCAAAGTTGCAAGTTACTAGGTAGGAACAAGATTGTATAGGTATTTCAAAGATGCCCAGAACTGAGCTAAACTTGGTATGTGTCCAACTCCTAGAAATAACTTCATGCCCCATCTCCCTTACTTCCAGCTAGTAAGGATCACATAATTCCTAACAAAGTTTTGACACAGATTCCCAATTCGGGCATTCAGAACATATAGCACGTTGCTGTAAGCAAGCAGATTCTCATTCAAAGATGCAAGTTACTATGTAGGAACAAGTTTGTATAGGAATTTCAAAGATGCCCAGAACTGAGCTAAACTTGGTATGTGTCCAACTCCTAGAAATAACTTCATGCCCCATCTCCCTTACTTCCAGCTAGTAAGGATCACATAATTCCTAACAAAGTTTTGACACAGATTGCCAATTCGGGCATTCAGAACATATAGCACGTTGCTGTAAGCAAGCACATTCTCATTCAAAGATGCAAGTTACTATGTAGGAACAAGTTTGTATAGGTATTTCAAAGATGCCCAGAACTGAGCTAAACTTGGTATGTGTCCAACTCCTAGAAACAACTTCATGCTTCATCTCCCTTACTTCCAGCTAGTAAGGATCACATAATTCCTAACAAAGTTTTGACACAGATTCCCAAATCGGGCATTCAGAACATATAGCACGTTGCTGCAAGCAAGCACCTTCTCATTCAAAGTTGCAAGTTACTAGGTAGGAACAAGTTTGTATAGGTATTTCAAAGATGCCCAGAACTGAGCTAAACTTGGTATGTGTCCAACTCCTAGAAATAACTTCATGCCCCATCTCCCTTACTATCAGCTAGTAAGGATCACATAATTCCTAACAAACTTTTGACACAGATTCCCAATACGGGCATTCAGAACATATAGCACGTTGCTGTAAGCAAGCACATTTTCATTCAAAGTTGCAAGTTACTAGGTAGGAACAAGTTTGTATAGGTATTTCAAAGATGCCCAGAACTGAGCTAAACTTGGTATGTGTCCAACTCCTAGAAATAACTTCATGCCCCATCTCCCTTACTTCCAGCTAGTAAGGATCACATAATTCCTAACAAAGTTTTGACACAGATTCCGAATTCGGGCATTCAGAACATATAGCACGTTGCTGTAAGCAAGCACATTTTCATTCAAAGTTGCAAGTTACTAGGTAGGAACAAGTTTGTATAGGTATTTCAAAGATGCCCAGAACTGAGCTAAACTTGGTATGTGTCCAACTCCTAGAAATAACTTCATGCCCCATCTCCCTTACTTCCAGCTAGTAAGGATCACATAATTCCTAACAAAGTTTTGACACAGATTCCCAATTCGGGCATTCAGAACATATAGCACGTTGCTGTAAGCAAGCAGATTCTCATTCAAAGATGCAAGTTACTAGGTAGGAACAAGTTTGTATAGGTATTTCAAAGATGCCCAGAACTGAGCTAAACTTGGTATGTGTCCAACTCCTAGAAATAACTTCATGCTCCATCTCCCTTACTTCCAGCTAGTAAGGATCACATAATTCCTAACAAAGTTTTGACACAGATTCCCAATTCGGGCATTCAGAACATATAGCACGTTGCTGTAAGCAAGCAGATTCTCATTCAAAGATGCAAGTTACTAGGTAGGAACAAGTTTGTATAGGTATTTCAAAGATGCCCAGAACTGAGCTAAACTTGGTATGTGTCCAACTCCTAGAAATAACTTCATGCCCCATCTCCCTTACTTCCAGCTAGTAAGGATCACATAATTCCTAACAAAGTTTTGACACAGATTCCCTATTCGGGCATTCAGAACATGTAGCACGTTGCTGTAAGCAAGCACATTCTCATTCAAAGATGCAAGTTACTAGGTAGGAACAAGTTTGTATAGGTATTTCAAAGATGCCCAGAACTGAGCTAAACTTGGTATGTGTCCAACTCCTAGAAATAACTTCATGCCCCATCTCCCTTACTTCCAGCTAGTAAGGATCACATAATTCCTAACAAAGTTTTGACACAGATTCCCTATTCGGGCATTCAGAACATGTAGCACGTTGCTGTAAGCAAGCACATTCTCATTCAAAGATGCAAGTTACTAGGTAGGAACAAGTTTGTATAGGTATTTCAAAGATGCCCAGAACTGAGCTAAACTTGGTATGTGTCCAACTCCTAGAAATAACTTCATGCCCCATCTCCCTTACTTCCAGCTAGTAAGGATCACATAATTCCTAACAAAGTTTTGACACAGATTCCCAATTCGGGCATTCAGAACATATAGCACGTTGCTGTAAGCAAGCACATTTTCATTCAAAGTTGCAAGTTACTAGGTAGGAACAAGTTTGTATAGGTATTTCAAAGATGCCCAGAACTGAGCTAAACTTGGTATGTGTCCAACTCCTAGAAATAACTTCATGCCCCATCTCCCTTACTTCCAGCTAGTAAGGATCACATAATTCCTAACAAAGTTTTGACACAGATTCCCAATTCGGGCATTCAGAACATATAGCACGTTGCTGTAAGCAAGCACATTTTCATTCAAAGTTGCAAGTTACTAGGTAGGAACAAGTTTGTATAGGTATTTCAAAGATGCCCAGAACTGAGCTAAACTTGGTATGTGTCCAACTCCTAGAAATAACTTCATGCCCCATCTCCCTTACTTCCAGCTAGTAAGGATCACATAATTCCTAACAAAGTTTTGACACAGATTCCCAATTCGGGCATTCAGAACATATAGCACGTTGCTGTAAGCAAGCAGATTCTCATTCAAAGATGCAAGTTACTAGGTAGGAACAAGTTTGTATAGGTATTTCAAAGATGCCCAGAACTGAGCTAAACTTGGTATGTGTCCAACTCCTAGAAATAACTTCATGCCCCATTTCCCTTACTTCCAGCTAGTAAGGATCACATAATTCCTAACAAAGTTTTGACACAGATTCCCAATTCGGGCATTCAGAACATATAGCACATTGCTGTAAGCAAGCAGATTCTCATTCAAAGATGCAAGTTACTAGGTAGGAACAAGTTTGTATAGGTATTTCAAAGATGCCCAGAACTGAGCTAAACTTGGTATGTGTCCAACTCCTAGAAATAACTTCATGCCCCATCTCCCTTACTTCCAGCTAGTAAGGATCACATAATTCCTAACAAAGTTTTGACACAGATTCCCTATTCGGGCATTCAGAACATATAGCACGTTGCTGTAAGCAAGCACATTCTCATTCAAAGATGCAAGTTACTATGTAGGAACAAGTTTGTATAGGTATTTCAAAGATGCCCAGAACTGAGCTAAACTTGGTATGTGTCCAACTCCTAGAAATAACTTCATGCCCCATCTCCCTTACTTCCAGCTAGTAAGAATCACATAATTCCTAACGAAGTTTTGACACAGATTCCCTATTCGGGCATTCAGAACATATAGCACGTTGCTGTAAGAAAGCACATTCTCATTCAAAGATGCAAGTTACTAGGTAGGAACAAGTTTGTATAGGTATTTCAAAGATGCCCAGAACTGAGCTAAACTTGGTATGTGTCCAACTCCTAGAAATAACTTCATGCCC
This sequence comes from Diceros bicornis minor, assembly GCF_020826845.1. Taxonomy (NCBI): domain Eukaryota; kingdom Metazoa; phylum Chordata; class Mammalia; order Perissodactyla; family Rhinocerotidae; genus Diceros; species Diceros bicornis. The sequence continues at coordinate 576,662 of NC_080778.1, read as the reverse complement.
CATCTCCCTAACTTCCAGCTAGTAAGGATCACATAATTCCTAACAAAATTTTGACACAGATTCCCAAATCGGGCATTCAGAACTTATAGCACGTTGCTGCAAGCAAGCACATTCTCATTCAAAGTTGCAAGTTACTATGTAGGAACAAGTTTGTATAGGTATTTCAAAGATGCCCAGAACTGAGCTAAACTTGGTATGTGTCCAACTCCTAGAAATAACTTCATGCCCCATCTCCCTTACTTCCAGCTAGTAAGGATCACATAATTCCTAACAATGTTTTGACACAGATTCCCAATTCGGGCATTCAGAACATATAGCACGTTGCTGTAAGCAAGCACATTCTCATTCAAAGTTGCAAGTTACTAGGTAGGAACAAGTTTGTATAGGTATTTCAAAGATGCCCAGAACTGAGCTAAACTTGGTATGTGTCCAACTCCTAGAAATAACTTCATGCCCCATCTCCCTTACTTCCAGCTAGTAAGGATCACATAATTCCTAACAAAGTTTTGACACAGATTCCCAATTCGGGCATTCAGAACATATAGCACGTTGCTGTAAGCAAGCACATTTTCATTCAAAGTTGCAAGTTACTAGGTAGGAACAAGTTTGTATAGGTATTTCAAAGATGCCCAGAACTGAGCTAAACTTGGTATGTGTCCAACTCCTAGAAATAACTTCATGCCCCATCTCCCTTACTTCCAGCTAGTAAGGATCACATAATTCCTAACAAAGTTTTGACACAGATTCCCAATTCGGGCATTCAGAACATATAGCACGTTGCTGTAAGCAAGCACATTTTCATTCAAAGTTGCAAGTTACTATGTAGGAACAAGTTTGTATAGGTATTTGAAAGATGCCAAGAACTGAGCTAAACTTGGTATGTGTCCAACTCCTAGAAATAACTTCATGCTCCATCTCCCTTACTTCCAGCTAGTAAGGATCACATAATTCCTAACAAAGTTTTGACACAGATTCCCTATTCGGGCATTCAGAACATATAGCACGTTGCTGCAAGCAAGCACATTCTCATTCAAAGTTGCAAGTTACTATGTAGGAACAAGTTTGTATAGGTATTTCAAAGATGCCCAGAACTGAGCTAAACTTGGTATGTCTCCAACTCCAAGAAATAACTACATGCCCCATCTCCCTTACTTCCAGCTAGTAAGGATCACATAATTCCTAACAAAGTTTTGACACAGATTCCCAATTCGGGCATTCAGAACATATAGCACTTTGCTGTAAGCAAGCACATTTTCATTCAAAGTTGCAAGTTACTATGTAGGAACAAGTTTGTATAGGTATTTCAAAGATGCCCAGAACTGAGCTAAAATTGGTATGTGTCCAACTCCTAGAAATAACTTCATGCCCCATCTCCCTTACTTCCAGCTAGTAAGGATCACATAATTCCTAACAAAGTTTTGACACAGATTCCCAATTCGGGCATTCAGAACATATAGCACGTTGCTGTAAGCTAGCACATTTTCATTCAAAGTTGCAAGTTACTAGGTAGGAACAAGTTTGTATAGGTATTTCAAAGATGCCCAGAACTGAGCTAAACTTGGTATGTGTCCAACTCCTAGAAATAACTTCATGCCCCATCTCCCTTACTTCCAGCTAGTAAGGATCACATAATTCCCAACAAAGTTTTGACACAGATTCCCAAATCGGGCATTCAGAACATATAGCACGTTGCTGTAAGCAAGTACATTCTCATTCAAAGTTGCAAGTTACTAGGTAGGAACAAGATTGTATAGGTATTTCAAAGATGCCCAGAACTGAGCTAAACTTGGTATGTGTCCAACTCCTAGAAATAACTTCATGCCCCATCTCCCTTACTTCCAGCTAGTAAGGATCACATAATTCCTAACAAAGTTTTGACACAGATTCCCAATTCGGGCATTCAGAACATATAGCACGTTGCTGTAAGCAAGCAGATTCTCATTCAAAGATGCAAGTTACTATGTAGGAACAAGTTTGTATAGGAATTTCAAAGATGCCCAGTACTGAGCTAAACTTGGTATGTGTCCAACTCCTAGAAATAACTTCATGCCCCATCTCCCTTACTTCCAGCTAGTAAGGATCACATAATTCCTAACAAAGTTTTGACACAGATTGCCAATTCGGGCATTCAGAACATATAGCACGTTGCTGTAAGCAAGCACATTCTCATTCAAAGATGCAAGTTACTATGTAGGAACAAGTTTGTATAGGTATTTCAAAGATGCCCAGAACTGAGCTAAACTTGGTATGTCTCCAACTCCAAGAAATAACTACATGCCCCATCTCCCTTACTTCCAGCTAGTAAGGATCACATAATTCCTAACAAAGTTTTGACACAGATTCCCAATTCGGGCATTCAGAACATATAGCACTTTGCTGTAAGCAAGCACATTTTCATTCAAAGTTGCAAGTTACTATGTAGGAACAAGTTTGTATAGGTATTTCAAAGATGCCCAGAACTGAGCTAAAATTGGTATGTGTCCAACTCCTAGAAATAACTTCATGCCCCATCTCCCTTACTTCCAGCTAGTAAGGATCACATAATTCCTAACAAAGTTTTGACACAGATTCCCAATTCGGGCATTCAGAACATACAGCACGTTGCTGTAAGCTAGCACATTTTCATTCAAAGTTGCAAGTTACTAGGTAGGAACAAGTTTGTATAGGTATTTCAAAGATGCCCAGAACTGAGCTAAACTTGGTATGTGTCCAACTCCTAGAAATAACTTCATGCCCCATCTCCCTTACTTCCAGCTAGTAAGGATCACATAATTCCCAACAAAGTTTTGACACAGATTCCCAAATCGGGCATTCAGAACATATAGCACGTTGCTGTAAGCAAGTACATTCTCATTCAAAGTTGCAAGTTACTAGGTAGGAACAAGATTGTATAGGTATTTCAAAGATGCCCAGAACTGAGCTAAACTTGGTATGTGTCCAACTCCTAGAAATAACTTCATGCCCCATCTCCCTTACTTCCAGCTAGTAAGGATCACATAATTCCTAACAAAGTTTTGACACAGATTCCCAATTCGGGCATTCAGAACATATAGCACGTTGCTGTAAGCAAGCAGATTCTCATTCAAAGATGCAAGTTACTATGTAGGAACAAGTTTGTATAGGAATTTCAAAGATGCCCAGTACTGAGCTAAACTTGGTATGTGTCCAACTCCTAGAAATAACTTCATGCCCCATCTCCCTTACTTCCAGCTAGTAAGGATCACATAATTCCTAACAAAGTTTTGACACAGATTGCCAATTCGGGCATTCAGAACATATAGCACGTTGCTGTAAGCAAGCACATTCTCATTCAAAGATGCAAGTTACTATGTAGGAACAAGTTTGTATAGGTATTTCAAAGATGCCCAGAACTGAGCTAAACTTGGTATGTGTCCAACTCCTAGAAACAACTTCATGCTTCATCTCCCTTACTTCCAGCTAGTAAGGATCACATAATTCCTAACAAAGTTTTGACACAGATTCCCAAATCGGGCATTCAGAACATATAGCACGTTGCTGCAAGCAAGCACCTTCTCATTCAAAGTTGCAAGTTACTAGGTAGGAACAAGTTTGTATAGGTATTTCAAAGATGCCCAGAACTGAGCTAAACTTGGTATGTGTCCAACTCCTAGAAATAACTTCATGCCCCATCTCCCTTACTATCAGCTAGTAAGGATCACATAATTCCTAACAAACTTTTGACACAGATTCCCAATACGGGCATTCAGATCATATAGCACGTTGCTGTAAGCAAGCACATTTTCATTCAAAGTTGCAAGTTACTAGGTAGGAACAAGTTTGTATAGGTATTTCAAAGATGCCCAGAACTGAGCTAAACTTGGTATGTGTCCAACTCCTAGAAATAACTTCATGCCCCATCTCCCTTACTTCCAGCTAGTAAGGATCACATAATTCCTAACAAAGTTTTGACACAGATTCCCAATTCGGGCATTCAGAACATATAGCACGTTGCTGTAAGCAAGCACATTTTCATTCAAAGTTGCAAGTTACTATGTAGGAACAAGTTTGTATAGGTATTTCAAAGATGCCCAGAACTGAGCTAAACTTGGTATGTGTCCAACTCCTAGAAATAACTTCATGCCCCATCTCCCTTACTTCCAGCTAGTAAGGATCACATAATTCCTAACAAAGTTTTGACACAGATTCCCAATTCGGGCATTCAGAACATATAGCACGTTGCTGTAAGCAAGCAGATTCTCATTCAAAGATGCAAGTTACTAGGTAGGAACAAGTTTGTATAGGTATTTCAAAGATGCCCAGAACTGAGCTAAACTTGGTATGTGTCCAACTCCTAGAAATAACTTCATGCTCCATCTCCCTTACTTCCAGCTAGTAAGGATCACATAATTCCTAACAAAGTTTTGACACAGATTCCCAATTCGGGCATTCAGAACATATAGCACGTTGCTGTAAGCAAGCAGATTCTCATTCAAAGATGCAAGTTACTAGGTAGGAACAAGTTTGTATAGGTATTTCAAAGATGCCCAGAACTGAGCTAAACTTGGTATGTGTCCAACTCCTAGAAATAACTTCATGCCCCATCTCCCTTACTTCCAGCTAGTAAGGATCACATAATTCCTAACAAAGTTTTGACACAGATTCCCTATTCGGGCATTCAGAACATATAGCACGTTGCTGTAAGCAAGCACATTCTCATTCAAAGATGCAAGTTACTAGGTAGGAACAAGTTTGTATAGGTATTTCAAAGATGCCCAGAACTGAGCTAAACTTGGTATGTGTCCAACTCCTAGAAATAACTTCATGCCCCATCTCCCTTACTTCCAGCTAGTAAGAATCACATAATTCCTAACGAAGTTTTGACACAGATTCCCTATTCGGGCATTCAGAACATATAGCACGTTGCTGTAAGAAAGCACATTTTCATTCAAAGATGCAAGTTACTAGGTAGGAACAAGTTTGTATAGGTATTTCAAAGATGCCCAGAACTGAGCTAAACTTAGTATGTGTCCAACTCCTAGAAATAACTTCATGCCCCATCTCCCTTACTTCCAGCTAGTAAGGATCACATAATTCCTAACAAAATTTTGACACAGATTCCCAAATCGGGCATTCAGAACTTATAGCACGTTGCTGCAAGCAAGCACATTCTCATTCAAAGTTGCAAGTTACTATGTAGGAACAAGTTTGTATAGGTATTTCAAAGATGCCCAGAACTGAGCTAAACTTGGTATGTGTCCAACTCCTAGAAATAACTTCATGCCCCATCTCCCTTACTTCCAGCTAGTAAGGATCACATAATTCCTAACAATGTTTTGACACAGATTCCCAATTCGGGCATTCAGAACATATAGCACGTTGCTGTAAGCAAGCACATTCTCATTCAAAGTTGCAAGTTACTAGGTAGGAACAAGTTTGTATAGGTATTTCAAAGATGCCCAGAACTGAGCTAAACTTGGTATGTGTCCAACTCCTAGAAATAACTTCATGCCCCATCTCCCTTACTTCCAGCTAGTAAGGATCACATAATTCCTAACAAAGTTTTGACACAGATTCCCAATTCGGGCATTCAGAACATATAGCACGTTGCTGTAAGCAAGCACATTTTCATTCAAAGTTGCAAGTTACTAGGTAGGAACAAGTTTGTATAGGTATTTCAAAGATGCCCAGAACTGAGCTAAACTTGGTATGTGTCCAACTCCTAGAAATAACTTCATGCCCCATCTCCCTTACTTCCAGCTAGTAAGGATCACATAATTCCTAACAAAGTTTTGACACAGATTCCCAATTCGGGCATTCAGAACATATAGCACGTTGCTGTAAGCAAGCACATTTTCATTCAAAGTTGCAAGTTACTATGTAGGAACAAGTTTGTATAGGTATTTGAAAGATGCCAAGAACTGAGCTAAACTTGGTATGTGTCCAACTCCTAGAAATAACTTCATGCTCCATCTCCCTTACTTCCAGCTAGTAAGGATCACATAATTCCTAACAAAGTTTTGACACAGATTCCCTATTCGGGCATTCAGAACATATAGCACGTTGCTGCAAGCAAGCACATTCTCATTCAAAGTTGCAAGTTACTAGGTAGGAACAAGTTTGTATAGGTATTTCAAAGATGCCCAGAACTGAGCTAAACTTGGTATGTCTCCAACTCCAAGAAATAACTACATGCCCCATCTCCCTTACTTCCAGCTAGTAAGGATCACATAATTCCTAACAAAGTTTTGACACAGATTCCCAATTCGGGCATTCAGAACATATAGCACTTTGCTGTAAGCAAGCACATTTTCATTCAAAGTTGCAAGTTACTATGTAGGAACAAGTTTGTATAGGTATTTCAAAGATGCCCAGAACTGAGCTAAAATTGGTATGTGTCCAACTCCTAGAAATAACTTCATGCCCCATCTCCCTTACTTCCAGCTAGTAAGGATCACATAATTCCTAACAAAGTTTTGACACAGATTCCCAATTCGGGCATTCAGAACATATAGCACGTTGATGTAAGCTAGCACATTTTCATTCAAAGTTGCAAGTTACTAGGTAGGAACAAGTTTGTATAGGTATTTCAAAGATGCCCAGAACTGAGCTAAACTTGGTATGTGTCCAACTCCTAGAAATAACTTCATGCCCCATCTCCCTTACTTCGAGCTAGTAAGGATCACATAATTCCCAACAAAGTTTTGACACAGATTCCCAAATCGGGCATTCAGAACATATAGCACGTTGCTGTAAGCAAGTACATTCTCATTCAAAGTTGCAAGTTACTAGGTAGGAACAAGATTGTATAGGTATTTCAAAGATGCCCAGAACTGAGCTAAACTTGGTATGTGTCCAACTCCTAGAAATAACTTCATGCCCCATCTCCCTTACTTCCAGCTAGTAAGGATCACATAATTCCTAACAAAGTTTTGACACAGATTCCCAATTCGGGCATCCAGAACATATAGCACGTTGCTGTAAGCAAGCAGATTCTCATTCAAAGATGCAAGTTACTATGTAGGAACAAGTTTGTATAGGAATTTCAAAGATGCCCAGAACTGAGCTAAACTTGGTATGTGTCCAACTCCTAGAAATAACTTCATGCCCCATCTCCCTTACTTCCAGCTAGTAAGGATCACATAATTCCTAACAAAGTTTTGACACAGATTGCCAATTCGGGCATTCAGAACATATAGCACGTTGCTGTAAGCAAGCACATTCTCATTCAAAGATGCAAGTTACTATGTAGGAACAAGTTTGTATAGGTATTTCAAAGATGCCCAGAACTGAGCTAAACTTGGTATGTGTCCAACTCCTAGAAACAACTTCATGCTTCATCTCCCTTACTTCCAGCTAGTAAGGATCACATAATTCCTAACAAAGTTTTGACACAGATTCCCAAATCGGGCATTCAGAACATATAGCACGTTGCTGCAAGCAAGCACCTTCTCATTCAAAGTTGCAAGTTACTAGGTAGGAACAAGTTTGTATAGGTATTTCAAAGATGCCCAGAACTGAGCTAAACTTGGTATGTGTCCAACTCCTAGAAATAACTTCATGCCCCATCTCCCTTACTATCAGCTAGTAAGGATCACATAATTCCTAACAAACTTTTGACACAGATTCCCAATACGGGCATTCAGATCATATAGCACGTTGCTGTAAGCAAGCACATTTTCATTCAAAGTTGCAAGTTACTAGGTAGGAACAAGTTTGTATAGGTATTTCAAAGATGCCCAGAACTGAGCTAAACTTGGTATGTGTCCAACTCCTAGAAATAACTTCATGCCCCATCTCCCTTACTTCCAGCTAGTAAGGATCACATAATTCCTAACAAAGTTTTGACACAGATTCCCAATTCGGGCATTCAGAACATATAGCACGTTGCTGTAAGCAAGCACATTTTCATTCAAAGTTGCAAGTTACTAGGTAGGAACAAGTTTGTATAGGTATTTCAAAGATGCCCAGAACTGAGCTAAACTTGGTATGTGTCCAACTCCTAGAAATAACTTCATGCCCCATCTCCCTTACTTCCAGCTAGTAAGGATCACATAATTCCTAACAAAGTTTTGACACAGATTCCCAATTCGGGCATTCAGAACATATAGCACGTTGCTGTAAGCAAGCAGATTCTCATTCAAAGATGCAAGTTACTAGGTAGGAACAAGTTTGTATAGGTATTTCAAAGATGCCCAGAACTGAGCTAAACTTGGTATGTGTCCAACTCCTAGAAATAACTTCATGCTCCATCTCCCTTACTTCCAGCTAGTAAGGATCACATAATTCCTAACAAAGTTTTGACACAGATTCCCAATTCGGGCATTCAGAACATATAGCACGTTGCTGTAAGCAAGCAGATTCTCATTCAAAGATGCAAGTTACTAGGTAGGAACAAGTTTGTATAGGTATTTCAAAGATGCCCAGAACTGAGCTAAACTTGGTATGTGTCCAACTCCTAGAAATAACTTCATGCCCCATCTCCCTTACTTCCAGCTAGTAAGGATCACATAATTCCTAACAAAGTTTTGACACAGATTCCCTATTCGGGCATTCAGAACATATAGCACGTTGCTGTAAGCAAGCACATTCTCATTCAAAGATGCAAGTTACTAGGTAGGAACAAGTTTGTATAGGTATTTCAAAGATGCCCAGAACTGAGCTAAACTTGGTATGTGTCCAACTCCTAGAAATAACTTCATGCCCCATCTCCCTTACTTCCAGCTAGTAAGGATCACATAATTCCTAACAAAGTTTTGACACAGATTCCCTATTCGGGCATTCAGAACATATAGCACGTTGCTGTAAGCAAGCACATTCTCATTCAAAGATGCAAGTTACTAGGTAGGAACAAGTTTGTATAGGTATTTCAAAGATGCCCAGAACTGAGCTAAACTTGGTATGTGTCCAACTCCTAGAAATAACTTCATGCCCCATCTCCCTTACTTCCAGCTAGTAAGGATCACATAATTCCTAACAAAGTTTTGACACAGATTCCCAATTCGGGCATTCAGAACATATAGCACGTTGCTGTAAGCAAGCAGATTCTCATTCAAAGATGCAAGTTACTAGGTAGGAACAAGTTTGTATAGGTATTTCAAAGATGCCCAGAACTGAGCTAAACTTGGTATGTGTCCAACTCCTAGAAATAACTTCATGCCCCATCTCCCTTACTTCCAGCTAGTAAGGATCACATAATTCCTAACAAAGTTTTGACACAGATTCCCTATTCGGGCATTCAGAACATATAGCACGTTGCTGTAAGCAAGCACATTCTCATTCAAAGATGCAAGTTACTAGGTAGGAACAAGTTTGTATAGGTATTTCAAAGATGCCCAGAACTGAGCTAAACTTGGTATGTGTCCAACTCCTAGAAATAACTTCATGCCCCATCTCCCTTACTTCCAGCTAGTAAGGATCACATAATTCCTAACAAAGTTTTGACACAGATTCCCTATTCGGGCATTCAGAACATATAGCACGTTGCTGTAAGCAAGCACATTCTCATTCAAAGATGCAAGTTACTAGGTAGGAACAAGTTTGTATAGGTATTTCAAAGATGCCCAGAACTGAGCTAAACTTGGTATGTGTCCAACTCCTAGAAATAACTTCATGCCCCATCTCCCTTACTTCCAGCTAGTAAGGATCACATAATTCCTAACAAAGTTTTGACACAGATTCCCAATTCGGGCATTCAGAACATATAGCACGTTGCTGTAAGCAAGCACATTTTCATTCAAAGTTGCAAGTTACTATGTAGGAACAAGTTTGTATAGGTATTTAAAAGATGCCCAGAACTGAGCTAAACTTGGTATGTCTCCAACCTCTAGAAATAACTTCATGCCCCATCTCCCTTACTTCCAGCTAGTAAGGATCACATAATTCCTAACAAAGTTTTGACACAGATTCCCAATTCGGGCATTCAGAACATATAGCACGTTGCTGCAAGCAAGCACATTCTCATTCAAAGTTGCAAGTTACTATGTAGGAACAAGTTTGTATAGGTATTTCAAAGATGCCCAGAACTGAGCTAAACTTGGTATGTGTCCAACTCCTAGAAATAACTTCATGCCCCATCTCCCTTACTTCCAGCTAGTAAGGATCACATAATTCCTAACAAAGTTTTGACACAGATTCCCAATTCGGGCATTCAGAACATATAGCACGTTGCTGCAAGCAAGCACATTCTCATTCAAAGTTGCAAGTTACTATGTAGGAACAAGTTTGTATAGGTATTTCAAAGATGCCCAGAACTGAGCTAAACTTGGTATGTGTCCAACTCCTAGAAATAACTTCATGCCCCATCTCCCTTACTTCCAGCTAGTAAGGATCACATAATTCCTAACAAAGTTTTGACACAGATTCCCAATTCGGGCATTCAGAACATATACCACGTTGCTGTAAGCAAGCACATTTTCATTCAAAGTTGCAAGTTACTATGTAGGAACAAGTTTGTATAGGTATTTCAAAGATGCCCAGAACTGAGCTAAACTTAGTATGTGTCCAACTCCTAGAAATAACTTCATGCCACATCTCCCTTACTTCCAGCTAGTAAGGATCACATTATTCCTAACAAAGTTTTGACACAGATTTCCTATTCGGGCATTCAGAACATATAGCACGTTGCTGTAAGCAAGCAGATTCTCATTCAAAGATGCAAGTTACTATGTAGGAACAAGTTTGTATAGGTATTTCAAAGATGCCCAGAACTGAGCTAAACTTGGTATGTGTCCAACTCCTAGAAACAACTTCATGCCCCATCTCCCTTACTTCCAGCTAGTAAGGATCACATAATTCCTAACAAAGTTTTGACACAGATTGCCAATTCGGGCATTCAGAACATATAGCACGTTGCTCTAAGCAAGAACATTCTCATTCAAAGATGCAAGTTACTAGGTAGGAACAAGTTTGTATAGGTATTTCAAAGATGCCCAGAACTGAGCTAAACTTGGTATGTGTCCAACTCCTAGAAATAACTTCATGCTCCATCTCCCTTACTTCCAGCTAGTAAGGATCACATAATTCCTAACAAAGTTTTGACACAGATTCCCAAATCGGGCATTCAGAACATATGGCACGTTGCTGCAAGCAAGCACATTCTCATTCAAAGTTGCAAGTTACTATGTAGGATCAAGTTTGTATAGGTATTTCAAAATGCCCAGAACTGAGCTAAACTTGGTATGTCTCCAACTCCAAGAAATATCTTCGCGCCATCTCCCTTACTTCCAGCTAGTAAGGATCACATAATTCCTAACAAAGTTTTGACACAGATTCCCAATTCGGGCATTCAGCACATATGGCACGTTGCTGTAAGCAAGCACATTCTCATTCAAAGTTGCAAGTTACTATGTAGGAACAAGTTTGTATAGGTATTTCAAAGATGCCCAGAACTGAGCTAAACTTGGTATGTGTCCAACTCCTAGAAATAACTTCATGCCCCATCTCCCTTACTTCCAGCTAGTAAGGATCACATAATTCCTAACAAAGTTTTGACACAGATTCCCAATTCGGGCATTCAGAACATATAGCACGTTGCTGTAAGCAAGCACATTCTCATTCAAAGTTGCAAGTTACTATGTAGGAACAAGTTTGTATAGGTATTTCAAAGATGCCCAGAACTGAGCTAAACTTGGTATGTGTCCAGCTCCTAGAAATAACTTCATGCCCCATCTCCCTTACTTCCAGCTCGTAAGGATCACATAATTCCTAACAAAGTTTTGACACAGATTCCCAATTCGGGCATTCAGAACATATAGCACGTTGCTGTAAGCAAGCACATTCTCATTCAAAGTTGCAAGTTACTATGTAGGAACAAGTTTGTATAGGTATTTCAAAGATGCCCAGAACTGAGCTAAACTTGGTATGTGTCCAACTCCTAGAAATAACTTCATGCCCCATCTCCCTTACTTCCAGCTAGTAAGGATCACATAATTCCTAACAAAGATTTGACACAGATTCCCAATTCGGGCATTCAGAACATATAGCACGTTGCTGTAAGCATGCAGATTCTCATTCAAAGATGCAAGTTACTATGTAGGAACAAGTTTGTATAGGTATGTCAAAGATGCCCAGAACTGAGCTAAACTTGGTATGTGTCCAACTCCTAGAAATAACTTCATGCCCCATCTCCCTTACTTCCAGCTAGTAAGGATCACATAATTCCTAACAAAGTTTTGACACAGATTCCCAATTCGGGCATTCAGAACATATAGCACGTTGCTGTAAGCAAGCACATTTTCATTCAAAGTTGCAAGTTACTATGTAGGAACAAGTTTGTATAGGTATTTCAAAGATGCCCAGAACTGAGCTAAACTTGGTATGTGTCCAGCTCCTAGAAATAACTTCATGCCCCATCTCCCTTACTTCCAGCTCGTAAGGATCACATAATTCCTAACAAAGTTTTGACACAGATTCCCAATTCGGGCATTCAGAACATATAGCACGTTGCTGTAAGCAAGCACATTCTCATTCAAAGTTGCAAGTTACTATGTAGGAACAAGTTTGTATAGGTATTTCAAAGATGCCCAGAACTGAGCTAAACTTGGTATGTGTCCAACTCCTAGAAATAACTTCATGCCCCATCTCCCTTACTTCCAGCTAGTAAGGATCACATAATTCCTAACAAAGATTTGACACAGATTCCCAATTCGGGCATTCAGAACATATAGCACGTTGCTGTAAGCATGCAGATTCTCATTCAAAGATGCAAGTTACTATGTAGGAACAAGTTTGTATAGGTATTTCAAAGATGCCCAGAACTGAGCTAAACTTGGTATGTGTCCAACTCCTAGAAATAACTTCATGCTCCATCTCCCTTACTTCCAGCTAGTAAGGATCACATAATTCCTAACAAAGTTTTGACACAGATTCCCAATTCGGGCATTCAGAACATATAGCACGTTGCTGTAAGCAAGCAGATTCTCATTCAAAGATGCAAGTTACTAGGTAGGAACAAGTTTGTATAGGTATTTCAAAGATGCCCAGAACTGAGCTAAACTTGGTATGTGTCCAACTCCTAGAAATAACTTCATGCCCCATCTCCCTTACTTCCAGCTAGTAAGGATCACATAATTCCTAACAAAGTTTTGACACAGATTCCCTATTCGGGCATTCAGAACATATAGCACGTTGCTGTAAGCAAGCACATTCTCATTCAAAGATGCAAGTTACTAGGTAGGAACAAGTTTGTATAGGTATTTCAAAGATGCCCAGAACTGAGCTAAACTTGGTATGTGTCCAACTCCTAGAAATAACTTCATGCCCCATCTCCCTTACTTCCAGCTAGTAAGGATCACATAATTCCTAACAAAGTTTTGACACAGATTCCCTATTCGGGCATTCAGAACATATAGCACGTTGCTGTAAGCAAGCACATTCTCATTCAAAGATGCAAGTTACTAGGTAGGAACAAGTTTGTATAGGTATTTCAAAGATGCCCAGAACTGAGCTAAACTTGGTATGTGTCCAACTCCTAGAAATAACTTCATGCCCCATCTCCCTTACTTCCAGCTAGTAAGGATCACATAATTCCTAACAAAGTTTTGACACAGATTCCCAATTCGGGCATTCAGAACATATAGCACGTTGCTGTAAGCAAGCACATTTTCATTCAAAGTTGCATGTTACTATGTAGGAACAAGTTTGTATAGGTATTTAAAAGATGCCCAGAACTGAGCTAAACTTGGTATATCTCCAACCTCTAGAAATAACTTCATGCCCCATCTCCCTTACTTCCAGCTAGTAAGGATCACATAATTCCTAACAAAGTTTTGACACAGATTCCCAATTCGGGCATTCAGAACATATAGCACGTTGCTGCAAGCAAGCACATTCTCATTCAAAGTTGCAAGTTACTATGTAGGAACAAGTTTGTATAGGTATTTCAAAGATGCCCAGAACTGAGCTAAACTTGGTATGTGTCCAACTCCTAGAAATAACTTCATGCCCCATCTCCCTTACTTCCAGCTAGTAAGGATCACATAATTCCTAACAAAGTTTTGACACAGATTCCCAATTCGGGCATTCAGAACATATAGCACGTTGCTGTAAGCAAGCACATTTTCATTCAAAGTTGCAAGTTACTATGTAGGAACAAGTTTGTATAGGTATTTAAAAGATGCCCAGAACTGAGCTAAACTTGGTATGTGTCCAACTCCTAGAAATAACGTCATGCCCCATCTCCCTTACTTCCAGCTAGTAAGGATCACATAATTCCTAACAAAGTTTTGACACAGATTCCCAATTCGGGCATTCAGAACATATAGCACGTTGCTGCAAGCAAGCACATTCTCATTCAAAGTTGCAAGTTACTATGTAGGAACAAGTTTGTATAGGTATTTCAAAGATGCCCAGAACTGAGCTAAACTTGGTATGTGTCCAACTCCTAGAAATAACTTCATGCCCCATCTCCCTTACTTCCAGCTAGTAAGGATCACATAATTCCTAACAAAGTTTTGACACAGATTCCCAATTCGGGCATTCAGAACATATACCACGTTGCTGTAAGCAAGCACATTTTCATTCAAAGTTGCAAGTTACTATGTAGGAACAAGTTTGTATAGGTATTTCAAAGATGCCCAGAACTGAGCTAAACTTAGTATGTGTCCAACTCCTAGAAATAACTTCATGCCACATCTCCCTTACTTCCAGCTAGTAAGGATCACATAATTCCTAACAAAGTTTTGACACAGATTTCCTATTCGGGCATTCAGAACATATAGCACGTTGCTGTAAGCAAGCAGATTCTCATTCAAAGATGCAAGTTACTATGTAGGAACAAGTTTGTATAGGTATTTCAAAGATGCCCAGAACTGAGCTAAACTTGGTATGTGTCCAACTCCTAGAAACAACTTCATGCCCCATCTCCCTTACTTCCAGCTAGTAAGGATCACATAATTCCTAACAAAGTTTTGACACAGATTGCCAATTCGGGCATTCAGAACATATAGCACGTTGCTCTAAGCAAGAACATTCTCATTCAAAGATTCAAGTTACTATGTAGGAACAAGTTTGTATAGGTATTTCAAAGATGCCCAGAACTGAGCTAAACTTGGTATGTGTCCAACTCCTAGAAATAACTTCATGCTCCATCTCCCTTACTTCCAGCTAGTAAGGATCACATAATTCCTAACAAAGTTTTGACACAGATTCCCAAATCGGGCATTCAGAACATATGGCACGTTGCTGCAAGCAAGCACATTCTCATTCAAAGTTGCAAGTTACTATGTAGGATCAAGTTTGTATAGGTATTTCAAAATGCCCAGAACTGAGCTAAACTTGGTATGTCTCCAACTCCAAGAAATATCTTCGCGCCATCTCCCTTACTTCCAGCTAGTAAGGATCACATAATTCCTAACAAAGTTTTGACACAGATTCCCAATTCGGGCATTCAGAACATATGGCACCTTGCTGTAAGCAAGCACATTCTCATTCAAAGTTGCAAGTTACTATGTAGGAACAAGTTTGTATAGGTATTTCAAAAATGCCCAGAACTGAGCTAAACTTGGTATGTGTCCAACTCCTAGAAATAACTTCATGCCCCATCTCCATTACTTCCAGCTAGTAAGGATCACATAATTCCTAACAAAGTTTTGACACAGATTCCCACTTCGGGCATTCAGAACATATAGCACGTTGCTGTAAGCAAGCACATTCTCATTCAAAGTTGCAAGTTACTATGTAGGAACAAGTTTGTATAGGTATTTCAAAGATGCCCAGAACTGAGCTAAACTTGGTATGTGTCCAGCTCCTAGAAATAACTTCATGCCCCATCTCCCTTACTTCCAGCTCGTAAGGATCACATAATTCCTAACAAAGTTTTGACACAGATTCCCAATTCGGGCATTCAGAACATATAGCACGTTGCTTAAAGCAAGCACATTCTCATTCAAAGTTGCAAGTTACTATGTAGGAACAAGTTTGTATAGGTATTTCAAAGATGCCCAGAACTGAGCTAAACTTGGTATGTGTCCAACTCCTAGAAATAACTTCATGCCCCATCTCCCTTACTTCCAGCTAGTAAGGATCACATAATTCCTAACAAAGATTTGACACAGATTCCCAATTCGGGCATTCAGAACATATAGCACGTTGCTGTAAGCATGCAGATTCTCATTCAAAGATGCAAGTTACTATGTAGGAACAAGTTTGTATAGGTATTTCAAAGATGCCCAGAACTGAGCTAAACTTGGTATGTGTCCAACTCCTAGAAATAACTTCATGCCCCATCTCCCTTACTTCCAGCTAGTAAGGATCACATAATTCCTAACAAAGTTTTGACACAGATTCCCAATTCGGGCATTCAGAACATATAGCACGTTGCTGTAAGCAAGCACATTTTCATTCAAAGTTGCAAGTTACTATGTAGGAACAAGTTTGTATAGGTATTTCAAAGATGCCCAGAACTGAGCTAAACTTGGTATGTGTCCAGCTCCTAGAAATAACTTCATGCCCCATCTCCCTTACTTCCAGCTCGTAAGGATCACATAATTCCTAACAAAGTTTTGACACAGATTCCCAATTCGGGCATTCAGAACATATAGCACGTTGCTGCAAGCAAGCACATTCTCATTCAAAGTTGCAAGTTACTATGTAGGAACAAGTTTGTATAGGTATTTCAAAGATGCCCAGAACTGAGCTAAACTTGGTATGTGTCCAACTCCTAGAAATAACTTCATGCCCCATCTCCCTTACTTCCAGCTAGTAAGGATCACATAATTCCTAACAAAGATTTGACACAGATTCCCAATTCGGGCATTCAGAACATATAGAACGTTGCTGTAAGCAAGCACATTCTCATTCAAAGTTGCAAGTTACTATGTAGGAACAAGTTTCTATAGGTATTTCAAAGATGCCCAGAACTGAGCTAAACGTTGTATGTCTCCCACTCCTAGAAATAACTTCATGCCTCATCACCCTTACTTCCAGCTAGTAAGGATCACATAATTCCTAACAAAGTTTTGACACAGATTCCCAATTCGGGCATTCAGAACATATAGCACGTTGCTGCAAGCAAGCACATTCTCATTCAAAGTTGCAAGTTACTATGTAGGAACAAGTTTGTATAGGTATTTCAAAGATGCCCAGAACTGAGCTAAACTTGGTATGTGTCCAACTCCTAGAAATAACTTCATGCCCCATCTCCCTTACTTCCAGCTAGTAAGGATCACATAATTCCTAACAAAGTTTTGACACAGATTCCCAATTCGGGCATTCAGAACATATACCACGTTGCTGTAAGCAAGCACATTTTCATTCAAAGTTGCAAGTTACTATGTAGGAACAAGTTTGTATAGGTATTTCAAAGATGCCCAGAACTGAGCTAAACTTAGTATGTGTCCAACTCCTAGAAATAACTTCATGCCACATCTCCCTTACTTCCAGCTAGTAAGGATCACATAATTCCTAACAAAGTTTTGACACAGATTTCCTATTCGGGCATTCAGAACATATAGCACGTTGCTGTAAGCAAGCAGATTCTCATTCAAAGATGCAAGTTACTATGTAGGAACAAGTTTGTATAGGTATTTCAAAGATGCCCAGAACTGAGCTAAACTTGGTATGTGTCCAACTCCTAGAAACAACTTCATGCCCCATCTCCCTTACTTCCAGCTAGTAAGGATCACATAATTCCTAACAAAGTTTTGACACAGATTGCCAATTCGGGCATTCAGAACATATAGCACGTTGCTCTAAGCAAGAACATTCTCATTCAAAGATGCAAGTTACTATGTAGGAACAAGTTTGTATAGGTATTTCAAAGATGCCCAGAACTGAGCTAAACTTGGTATGTGTCCAACTCCTAGAAATAACTTCATGCTCCATCTCCCTTACTTCCAGCTAGTAAGGATCACATAATTCCTAACAAAGTTTTGACACAGATTCCCAAATCGGGCATTCAGAACATATGGCACGTTGCTGCAAGCAAGCACATTTTCATTCAAAGTTGCAAGTTACTATGTAGGATCAAGTTTGTATAGGTATTTCAAAATGCCCAGAACTGAGCTAAACTTGGTATGTCTCCAACTCCAAGAAATATCTTCGCGCCATCTCCCTTACTTCCAGCTAGTAAGGATCACATAATTCCTAACAAAGTTTTGACACAGATTCCCAATTGGGGCATTCAGAACATATGGCACGTTGCTGTAAGCAAGCACATTCTCATTCAAAGTTGCAAGTTACTATGTAGGAACAAGTTTGTATAGGTATTTCAAAGATGCCCAGAACTGAGCTAAACTTGGTATGTGTCCAACTCCTAGAAATAACTTCATGCCCCATCTCCCTTACTTCCAGCTAGTAAGGATCACATAATTCCTAACAAAGTTTTGACACAGATTC
This sequence comes from Diceros bicornis minor, assembly GCF_020826845.1. Classification (NCBI taxonomy): domain Eukaryota; kingdom Metazoa; phylum Chordata; class Mammalia; order Perissodactyla; family Rhinocerotidae; genus Diceros; species Diceros bicornis. The sequence continues at coordinate 558,368 of NC_080778.1, read as the reverse complement.
CCAATTCGGGCATTCAGAACATATAGCACGTTGCTGTAAGCAAGCACATTCTCATTCAAAGTTGCAAGTTACTATGTAGGAACAAGTTTGTATAGGTATTTCAAAGATGCCCAGAACTGAGCTAAACTTGGTATGTGTCCAGCTCCTAGAAATAACTTCATGCCCCATCTCACTTACTTCCAGCTCGTAAGGATCACATAATTCCTAACAAAGTTTTGACACAGATTCCCAATTCGGGCATTCAGAACATATAGCACGTTGCTGTAAGCAAGCACATTCTCATTCAAAGTTGCAAGTTACTATGTAGGAACAAGTTTGTATAGGTATTTCAAAGATGCCCAGAACTGAGCTAAACTTGGTATGTGTCCAACTCCTAGAAATAACTTCATGCCCCATCTCCCTTACTTCCAGCTAGTAAGGATCACATAATTCCTAACAAAGATTTGACACAGATTCCCAATTCGGGCATTCAGAACATATAGCACGTTGCTGTAAGCATGCAGATTCTCATTCAAAGATGCAAGTTACTATGTAGGAACAAGTTTGTATAGGTATGTCAAAGATGCCCAGAACTGAGCTAAACTTGGTATGTGTCCAACTCCTAGAAATAACTTCATGCCCCATCTCCCTTACTTCCAGCTAGTAAGGATCACATAATTCCTAACAAAGTTTTGACACAGATTCCCAATTCGGGCATTCAGAACATATAGCACGTTGCTGTAAGCAAGCACATTTTCATTCAAAGTTGCAAGTTACTATGTAGGAACAAGTTTGTATAGGTATTTCAAAGATGCCCAGAACTGAGCTAAACTTGGTATGTGTCCAGCTCCTAGAAATAACTTCATGCCCCATCTCCCTTACTTCCAGCTCGTAAGGATCACATAATTCCTAACAAAGTTTTGACACAGATTCCCAATTCGGGCATTCAGAACATATAGCACGTTGCTGTAAGCAAGCACATTCTCATTCAAAGTTGCAAGTTACTATGTAGGAACAAGTTTGTATAGGTATTTCAAAGATGCCCAGAACTGAGCTAAACTTGGTATGTGTCCAACTCCTAGAAATAACTTCATGCCCCATCTCCCTTACTTCCAGCTAGTAAGGATCACATAATTCCTAACAAAGATTTGACACAGATTCCCAATTCGGGCATTCAGAACATATAGCACGTTGCTGTAAGCATGCAGATTCTCATTCAAAGATGCAAGTTACTATGTAGGAACAAGTTTGTATAGGTATTTCAAAGATGCCCAGAACTGAGCTAAACTTGGTATGTGTCCAACTCCTAGAAATAACTTCATGCCCCATCTCCCTTACTTCCAGCTAGTAAGGATCACATAATTCCTAACAAAGTTTTGACACAGATCCCAATTCGGGCATTCAGAACATATAGCACGTTGCTGTAAGCAAGCACATTCTCATTCAAAGTTGCAAGTTACTATGTAGGAACAAGTTTGTATAGGTATTTCAAAGATGCCCAGAACTGACTAAACGTTGTATGTCTCCAACTCCTAGAAATAACATCCTGCCCCATCTCCCTTACTTCCAGCTAGTAAGGATCACATAATTTCTAGCAAAGTTTTGACACAGATTCCCAATTCGGGCATTCAGAACATATAGAACGTTGCTGTAAGCAAGCACATTCTCATTCAAAGTTGCAAGTTACTATGTAGGAACAAGTTTCTATAGGTATTTCAAAGATGCCCAGAACTGAGCTAAACGTTGTATGTCTCCCACTCCTAGAAATAACTTCATGCCTCATCACCCTTACTTCCAGCTAGTAAGGATCACATAATTCCTAACAAAGTTTTGACACAGATTCCCAATTCGGGCATTCAGAACATATAGCACGTTGCTGTAAGCAAGCAGATTCTCATTCAAAGATGCAAGTTACTAGGTAGGAACAAGTTTGTATAGGTATTTCAAAGATGCCCAGAACTGAGCTAAACTTGGTATGTGTCCAACTCCTAGAAATAACTTCATGCTCCATCTCCCTTACTTCCAGCTAGTAAGGATCACATAATTCCTAACAAAGTTTTGACACAGATTCCCAATTCGGGCATTCAGAACATATAGCACGTTGCTGTAAGCAAGCAGATTCTCATTCAAAGATGCAAGTTACTAGGTAGGAACAAGTTTGTATAGGTATTTCAAAGATGCCCAGAACTGAGCTAAACTTGGTATGTGTCCAACTCCTAGAAATAACTTCATGCCCCATCTCCCTTACTTCCAGCTAGTAAGGATCACATAATTCCTAACAAAGTTTTGACACAGATTCCCAATTCGGGCATTCAGAACATATAGCACGTTGCTGTAAGCAAGCACATTCTCATTCAAAGATGCAAGTTACTAGGTAGGAACAAGTTTGTATAGGTATTTCAAAGATGCCCAGAACTGAGCTAAACGTGGTATGTGTCCAACTCCTAGAAATAACTTCATGCCCCATCTCCCTTACTTCCAGCTAGTAAGGATCACATAATTCCTAACAAAGTTTTGACACAGATTCCCTATTCGGGCATTCAGAACATATAGCACGTTGCTGTAAGCAAGCACATTCTCATTCAAAGATGCAAGTTACTAGGTAGGAACAAGTTTGTATAGGTATTTCAAAGATGCCCAGAACTGAGCTAAACTTGGTATGTGTCCAACTCCTAGAAATAACTTCATGCCCCATCTCCCTTACTTCCAGCTAGTAAGGATCACATAATTCCTAACAAAGTTTTGACACAGATTCCCAATTCGGGCATTCAGAACATATAGCACGTTGCTGTAAGCAAGCACATTTTCATTCAAAGTTGCAAGTTACTATGTAGGAACAAGTTTGTATAGGTATTTAAAAGATGCCCAGAACTGAGCTAAACTTGGTATGTCTCCAACCTCTAGAAATAACTTCATGCCCCATCTCCCTTATTTCCAGCTAGTAAGGATCACATAATTCCTAACAAAGTTTTGACACAGATTCCCAATTCGGGCATTCAGAACATATAGCACGTTGCTGCAAGCAAGCACATTCTCATTCAAAGTTGCAAGTTACTATGTAGGAACAAGTTTGTATAGGTATTTCAAAGATGCCCAGAACTGAGCTAAACTTTGTATGTGTCCAACTCCTAGAAATAACTTCATGCCCCATCTCCCTTACTTCCAGCTAGTAAGGATCACATAATTCCTAACAAAGTTTTGACACAGATTGCCAATTCGGGCATTCAGAACATATAGCACGTTGCTCTAAGCAAGAACATTCTCATTCAAAGATGCAAGTTACTATGTAGGAACAAGTTTGTATAGGTATTTCAAAGATGCCCAGAACTGAGCTAAACTTGGTATGTGTCCAACTCCTAGAAATAACTTCATGCTCCATCTCCCTTACTTCCAGCTAGTAAGGATCACATAATTCCTAACAAAGTTTTGACACAGATTCCCAATTCGGGCATTCAGAACATATGGCACGTTGCTGCAAGCAAGCACATTCTCATTCAAAGTTGCAAGTTACTATGTAGGAACAAGTTTGTATAGGTATTTCAAAGATGCCCAGAACTGAGCTAAACTTGGTATGTGTCCAACTCCTAGAAATAACTTCATGCCCCATCTCCCTTACTTCCAGCTAGTAAGGATCACATAATTCCTAACAAAGTTTTGACACAGATTCCCAATTCGGGCATTCAGAACATATAGCACGTTGCTGTAAGCAAGCACATTTTCATTCAAAGTTGCAAGTTACTATGTAGGAACAAGTTTGTATAGGTATTTAAAAGATGCCCAGAACTGAGCTAAACTTGGTATGTGTCCAACTCCTAGAAATAACTTCATGCCCCATCTCCCTTACTTCCAGCTAGTAAGGATCACATAATTCCTAACAAAGTTTTGACACAGATTCCCAATTCGGGCATTCAGAACATATAGCACGTTGCTGCAAGCAAGCACATTCTCATTCAAAGTTGCAAGTTACTATGTAGGAACAAGTTTGTATAGGTATTTCAAAGATGCCCAGAACTGAGCTAAACTTGGTATGTGTCCAACTCCTAGAAATAACTTCATGCCCCATCTCCCTTACTTCCAGCTAGTAAGGATCACATAATTCCTAACAAAGTTTTGACACAGATTCCCAATTCGGGCATTCAGAACATATACCACGTTGCTGTAAGCAAGCACATTTTCATTCAAAGTTGCAAGTTACTATGTAGGAACAAGTTTGTATAGGTATTTCAAAGATGCCCAGAACTGAGCTAAACTTAGTATGTGTCCAACTCCTAGAAATAACTTCATGCCACATCTCCCTTACTTCCAGCTAGTAAGGATCACATAATTCCTAACAAAGTTTTGACACAGATTTCCTATTCGGGCATTCAGAACATATAGCACGTTGCTGTAAGCATGCAGATTCTCATTCAAAGATGCAAGTTACTATGTAGGAACAAGTTTGTATAGGTATTTCAAAGATGCCCAGAACTGAGCTAAACTTGGTATGTGTCCAACTCCTAGAAATAACTTCATGCCCCATCTCCCTTACTTCCAGCTAGTAAGGATCACATAATTCCTAACAAAGTTTTGACACAGATTCCCAATTCGGGCATTCAGAACATATAGCACGTTGCTGTAAGCAAGCACATTTTCATTCAAAGTTGCAAGTTACTATGTAGGAACAAGTTTGTATAGGTATTTCAAAGATGCCCAGAACTGAGCTAAACTTGGTATGTGTCCAGCTCCTAGAAATAACTTCATGCCCCATCTCCCTTACTTCCAGCTCGTAAGGATCACATAATTCCTAACAAAGTTTTGACACAGATTCCCAATTCGGGCATTCAGAACATATAGCACGTTGCTGTAAGCAAGCACATTCTCATTCAAAGTTGCAAGTTACTATGTAGGAACAAGTTTGTATAGGTATTTCAAAGATGCCCAGAACTGAGCTAAACTTGGTATGTGTCCAACTCCTAGAAATAACTTCATGCCCCATCTCCCTTACTTCCAGCTAGTAAGGATCACATAATTCCTAACAAAGATTTGACACAGATTCCCAATTCGGGCATTCAGAACATATAGAACGTTGCTGTAAGCAAGCACATTCTCATTCAAAGTTGCAAGTTACTATGTAGGAACAAGTTTCTATAGGTATTTCAAAGATGCCCAGAACTGAGCTAAACGTTGTATGTCTCCCACTCCTAGAAATAACTTCATGCCTCATCACCCTTACTTCCAGCTAGTAAGGATCACATAATTCCTAACAAAGTTTTGACACAGATTCCCAATTCGGGCATTCAGAACATATAGCACGTTGCTGTAAGCAAGCACATTCTCATTCAAAGTTGCAAGTTACTATTTAGGAACAAGTTTCTATAGGTATTTCAAAGATGCCCAGAACTGAGCTAAACTTGGTATGTGTCCAACCTCTAGAAATAACTTCATGCCCCATCTCCCTTACTTCCAGCTAGTAAGGATCACATAATTCCTAACAAAGTTTTGACACAGATCCCAATTCGGGCATTCAGAACATATAGCACGTTGCTGTAAGCAAGCACATTCTCATTCAAAGTTGCAAGTTACTATGTAGGAACAAGTTTGTATAGGTATTTAAAAGATGCCCAGAACTGAGCAAAACGTTGTATGTCTCCAACCTCTAGAAATAACTTCATGCCCTATCTCCCTTACTTCCAGCTAGTAAGGATCACATAATTTCTAACAAAGTTTTGACACAGATTCCCAATTCGGGCATTCAGAACATATAGCACGTTGCTGTAAGCAAGCACATTCTCATTCAAAGTTGCAAGTTACTATGTAGGAACAAGTTTCTATAGGTATTTCAAAGATGCCCAGAACTGAGCTAAACGTTGTATGACTCCAACTCCTAGAAATAACTTCATGCCCCATCTCTCTTACTTCCAGCTAGTAAGGATCACATAATTCCTAACAAAGTTTTGACACAGATTCCCAATTCCGGCATTCAGAACATATAGCACGTTGCTGTATGCAAGCACATTCTCATTCAAAGTTGCAAGTTACTATGTAGGAACAAGTTTCCATAGGTATTTCAAAGATCCCCAGAACTGAGCTAAACTTGGTATGTGTCCAACCTCTAGAAATAACTTCATGCCCAATCTCCCTTACTTCCAGCTAGTAAGGATCACATAATTCCTAACAAAGTTTTGACACAGATCCCAATTCGGGCATTCAGAACATATAGCACGTTGCTGTAAGCAAGCACATTCTCATTCAAAGTTGCAAGTTACTATGTAGGAACAAGTTTGTATAGGTATTTAAAAGATGCCCAGAACTGAGCTAAACTTGGTATGTGTCCAACTCCTAGAAATAACTTCATGCCCCATCTCCCTTACTTCCAGCTAGTAAGGATCACATAATTCCTAACAAAGTTTTGACACAGATTCCCAATTCGGGCATTCAGAACATATAGCACGTTGCTGCAAGCAAGCACATTCTCATTCAAAGTTGCAAGTTACTATGTAGGAACAAGTTTGTATAGGTATTTCAAAGATGCCCAGAACTGAGCTAAACTTGGTATGTGTCCAACTCCTAGAAATAACTTCATGCCCCATCTCCCTTACTTCCAGCTAGTAAGGATCACATAATTCCTAACAAAGTTTTGACACAGATTCCCAATTCGGGCATTCAGAACATATACCACGTTGCTGTAAGCAAGCACATTTTCATTCAAAGTTGCAAGTTACTATGTAGGAACAAGTTTGTATAGGTATTTCAAAGATGCCCAGAACTGAGCTAAACTTAGTATGTGTCCAACTCCTAGAAATAACTTCATGCCACATCTCCCTTACTTCCAGCTAGTAAGGATCACATAATTCCTAACAAAGTTTTGACACAGATTTCCTATTCGGGCATTCAGAACATATAGCACGTTGCTGTAAGCAAGCAGATTCTCATTCAAAGATGCAAGTTACTATGTAGGAACAAGTTTGTATAGGTATTTCAAAGATGCCCAGAACTGAGCTAAACTTGGTATGTGTCCAACTCCTAGAAACAACTTCATGCCCCATCTCCCTTACTTCCAGCTAGTAAGGATCACATAATTCCTAACAAAGTTTTGACACAGATTGCCAATTCGGGCATTCAGAACATATAGCACGTTGCTCTAAGCAAGAACATTCTCATTCAAAGATGCAAGTTACTATGTAGGAACAAGTTTGTATAGGTATTTCAAAGATGCCCAGAACTGAGCTAAACTTGGTATGTGTCCAACTCCTAGAAATAACTTCATGCTCCATCTCCCTTACTTCCAGCTAGTAAGGATCACATAATTCCTAACAAAGTTTTGACACAGATTCCCAAATCGGGCATTCAGAACATATGGCACGTTGCTGCAAGCAAGCACATTCTCATTCAAAGTTGCAAGTTACTATGTAGGATCAAGTTTGTATAGGTATTTCAAAATGCCCAGAACTGAGCTAAACTTGGTATGTCTCCAACTCCAAGAAATATCTTCGCGCCATCTCCCTTACTTCCAGCTAGTAAGGATCACATAATTCCTAACAAAGTTTTGACACAGATTCCCAATTCGGGCATTCAGAACATATGGCACCTTGCTGTAAGCAAGCACATTCTCATTCAAAGTTGCAAGTTACTATGTAGGAACAAGTTTGTATAGGTATTTCAAAAATGCCCAGAACTGAGCTAAACTTGGTATGTGTCCAACTCCTAGAAATAACTTCATGCCCCATCTCCCTTACTTCCAGCTAGTAAGGATCACATAATTCCTAACAAAGTTTTGACACAGATTCCCAATTCGGGCATTCAGAACATATAGCACGTTGCTGTAAGCAAGCACATTCTCATTCAAAGTTGCAAGTTACTATGTAGGAACAAGTTTGTATAGGTATTTCAAAGATGCCCAGAACTGAGCTAAACTTGGTATGTGTCCAGCTCCTAGAAATAACTTCATGCCCCATCTCCCTTACTTCCAGCTCGTAAGGATCACATAATTCCTAACAAAGTTTTGACACAGATTCCCAATTCGGGCATTCAGAACATATAGCACGTTGCTGAAAGCAAGCACATTCTCATTCAAAGTTGCAAGTTACTATGTAGGAACAAGTTTGTATAGGTATTTCAAAGATGCCCAGAACTGTGCTAAACTTGGTATGTGTCCAACTCCTAGAAATAACTTCATGCCCCATCTCCCTTACTTCCAGCTAGTAAGGATCACATAATTCCTAACAAAGATTTGACACAGATTCCCAATTCGGGCATTCAGAACATATAGCACGTTGCTGTAAGCATGTAGATTCTCATTCAAAGATGCAAGTTACTATGTAGGAACAAGTTTGTATAGGTATTTCAAAGATGCCCAGAACTGAGCTAAACTTGGTATGTGTCCAACTCCTAGAAATAACTTCATGCCCCATCTCCCTTACTTCCAGCTAGTAAGGATCACATAATTCCTAACAAAGTTTTGACACAGATTCCCAATTCGGGCATTCAGAACATATAGCACGTTGCTGTAAGCAAGCACATTTTCATTCAAAGTTGCAAGTTACTATGTAGGAACAAGTTTGTATAGGTATTTCAAAGATGCCCAGAACTGAGCTAAACTTGGTATGTGTCCAGCTCCTAGAAATAACTTCATGCCCCATCTCCCTTACTTCCAGCTCGTAAGGATCACATAATTCCTAACAAAGTTTTGACACAGATTCCCAATTCGGGCATTCAGAACATATAGCATGTTGCTGTAAGCAAGCACATTCTCATTCAAAGTTGCAAGTTACTATGTAGGAACAAGTTTGTATAGGTATTTCAAAGATGCCCAGAACTGAGCTAAACTTGGTATGTGTCCAACTCCTAGAAATAACTTCATGCCCCATCTCCCTTACTTCCAGCTAGTAAGGATCACATAATTCCTAACAAAGATTTGACACAGATTCCCAATTCGGGCATTCAGAACATATAGAACGTTGCTGTAAGCAAGCACATTCTCATTCAAAGTTGCAAGTTACTATGTAGGAACAAGTTTCTATAGGTATTTCAAAGATGCCCAGAACTGAGCTAAACGTTGTATGTCTCCCACTCCTAGAAATAACTTCATGCCTCATCACCCTTACTTCCAGCTAGTAAGGATCACATAATTCCTAACAAAGTTTTGACACAGATTCCCAATTCGGGCATTCAGAACATATAGCACGTTGCTGCAAGCAAGCACATTCTCATTCAAAGTTGCAAGTTACTATGTAGGAACAAGTTTGTATAGGTATTTCAAAGATGCCCAGAACTGAGCTAAACTTTGTATGTGTCCAACTCCTAGAAATAACTTCATGCCCCATCTCCCTTACTTCCAGCTAGTAAGGATCACATAATTCCTAACAAAGTTTTGACACAGATTGCCAATTCGGGCATTCAGAACATATAGCACGTTGCTCTAAGCAAGAACATTCTCATTCAAAGATGCAAGTTACTATGTAGGAACAAGTTTGTATAGGTATTTCAAAGATGCCCAGAACTGAGCTAAACTTGGTATGTGTCCAACTCCTAGAAATAACTTCATGCTCCATCTCCCTTACTTCCAGCTAGTAAGGATCACATAATTCCTAACAAAGTTTTGACACAGATTCCCAATTCGGGCATTCAGAACATATGGCACGTTGCTGCAAGCAAGCACATTCTCATTCAAAGTTGCAAGTTACTATGTAGGAACAAGTTTGTATAGGTATTTCAAAGATGCCCAGAACTGAGCTAAACTTGGTATGTGTCCAACTCCTAGAAATAACTTCATGCCCCATCTCCCTTACTTCCAGCTAGTAAGGATCACATAATTCCTAACAAAGTTTTGACACAGATTCCCAATTCGGGCATTCAGAACATATAGCACGTTGCTGTAAGCAAGCACATTTTCATTCAAAGTTGCAAGTTACTATGTAGGAACAAGTTTGTATAGGTATTTAAAAGATGCCCAGAACTGAGCTAAACTTGGTATGTGTCCAACTCCTAGAAATAACTTCATGCCCCATCTCCCTTACTTCCAGCTAGTAAGGATCACATAATTCCTAACAAAGTTTTGACACAGATTCCCAATTCGGGCATTCAGAACATATAGCACGTTGCTGCAAGCAAGCACATTCTCATTCAAAGTTGCAAGTTACTATGTAGGAACAAGTTTGTATAGGTATTTCAAAGATGCCCAGAACTGAGCTAAACTTGGTATGTGTCCAACTCCTAGAAATAACTTCATGCCCCATCTCCCTTACTTCCAGCTAGTAAGGATCACATAATTCCTAACAAAGTTTTGACACAGATTCCCAATTCGGGCATTCAGAACATATACCACGTTGCTGTAAGCAAGCACATTTTCATTCAAAGTTGCAAGTTACTATGTAGGAACAAGTTTGTATAGGTATTTCAAAGATGCCCAGAACTGAGCTAAACTTAGTATGTGTCCAACTCCTAGAAATAACTTCATGCCACATCTCCCTTACTTCCAGCTAGTAAGGATCACATAATTCCTAACAAAGTTTTGACACAGATTTCCTATTCGGGCATTCAGAACATATAGCACGTTGCTGTAAGCATGCAGATTCTCATTCAAAGATGCAAGTTACTATGTAGGAACAAGTTTGTATAGGTATTTCAAAGATGCCCAGAACTGAGCTAAACTTGGTATGTGTCCAACTCCTAGAAATAACTTCATGCCCCATCTCCCTTACTTCCAGCTAGTAAGGATCACATAATTCCTAACAAAGTTTTGACACAGATTCCCAATTCGGGCATTCAGAACATATAGCACGTTGCTGTAAGCAAGCACATTTTCATTCAAAGTTGCAAGTTACTATGTAGGAACAAGTTTGTATAGGTATTTCAAAGATGCCCAGAACTGAGCTAAACTTGGTATGTGTCCAGCTCCTAGAAATAACTTCATGCCCCATCTCCCTTACTTCCAGCTCGTAAGGATCACATAATTCCTAACAAAGTTTTGACACAGATTCCCAATTCGGGCATTCAGAACATATAGCACGTTGCTGTAAGCAAGCACATTCTCATTCAAAGTTGCAAGTTACTATGTAGGAACAAGTTTGTATAGGTATTTCAAAGATGCCCAGAACTGAGCTAAACTTGGTATGTGTCCAACTCCTAGAAATAACTTCATGCCCCATCTCCCTTACTTCCAGCTAGTAAGGATCACATAATTCCTAACAAAGATTTGACACAGATTCCCAATTCGGGCATTCAGAACATATAGAACGTTGCTGTAAGCAAGCACATTCTCATTCAAAGTTGCAAGTTACTATGTAGGAACAAGTTTCTATAGGTATTTCAAAGATGCCCAGAACTGAGCTAAACGTTGTATGTCTCCCACTCCTAGAAATAACTTCATGCCTCATCACCCTTACTTCCAGCTAGTAAGGATCACATAATTCCTAACAAAGTTTTGACACAGATTCCCAATTCGGGCATTCAGAACATATAGCACGTTGCTGTAAGCAAGCACATTCTCATTCAAAGTTGCAAGTTACTATTTAGGAACAAGTTTCTATAGGTATTTCAAAGATGCCCAGAACTGAGCTAAACTTGGTATGTGTCCAACCTCTAGAAATAACTTCATGCCCCATCTCCCTTACTTCCAGCTAGTAAGGATCACATAATTCCTAACAAAGTTTTGACACAGATCCCAATTCGGGCATTCAGAACATATAGCACGTTGCTGTAAGCAAGCACATTCTCATTCAAAGTTGCAAGTTACTATGTAGGAACAAGTTTGTATAGGTATTTAAAAGATGCCCAGAACTGAGCAAAACGTTGTATGTCTCCAACCTCTAGAAATAACTTCATGCCCTATCTCCCTTACTTCCAGCTAGTAAGGATCACATAATTTCTAACAAAGTTTTGACACAGATTCCCAATTCGGGCATTCAGAACATATAGCACGTTGCTGTAAGCAAGCACATTCTCATTCAAAGTTGCAAGTTACTATGTAGGAACAAGTTTCTATAGGTATTTCAAAGATGCCCAGAACTGAGCTAAACGTTGTATGACTCCAACTCCTAGAAATAACTTCATGCCCCATCTCTCTTACTTCCAGCTAGTAAGGATCACATAATTCCTAACAAAGTTTTGACACAGATTCCCAATTCCGGCATTCAGAACATATAGCACGTTGCTGTATGCAAGCACATTCTCATTCAAAGTTGCAAGTTACTATGTAGGAACAAGTTTCCATAGGTATTTCAAAGATCCCCAGAACTGAGCTAAACTTGGTATGTGTCCAACCTCTAGAAATAACTTCATGCCCAATCTCCCTTACTTCCAGCTAGTAAGGATCACATAATTCCTAACAAAGTTTTGACACAGATCCCAATTCGGGCATTCAGAACATATAGCACGTTGCTGTAAGCAAGCACATTCTCATTCAAAGTTGCAAGTTACTATGTAGGAACAAGTTTGTATAGGTATTTAAAAGATGCCCAGAACTGAGCTAAACTTGGTATGTGTCCAACTCCTAGAAATAACTTCATGCCCCATCTCCCTTACTTCCAGCTAGTAAGGATCACATAATTCCTAACAAAGTTTTGACACAGATTCCCAATTCGGGCATTCAGAACATATAGCACGTTGCTGCAAGCAAGCACATTCTCATTCAAAGTTGCAAGTTACTATGTAGGAACAAGTTTGTATAGGTATTTCAAAGATGCCCAGAACTGAGCTAAACTTGGTATGTGTCCAACTCCTAGAAATAACTTCATGCCCCATCTCCCTTACTTCCAGCTAGTAAGGATCACATAATTCCTAACAAAGTTTTGACACAGATTCCCAATTCGGGCATTCAGAACATATACCACGTTGCTGTAAGCAAGCACATTTTCATTCAAAGTTGCAAGTTACTATGTAGGAACAAGTTTGTATAGGTATTTCAAAGATGCCCAGAACTGAGCTAAACTTAGTATGTGTCCAACTCCTAGAAATAACTTCATGCCACATCTCCCTTACTTCCAGCTAGTAAGGATCACATAATTCCTAACAAAGTTTTGACACAGATTTCCTATTCGGGCATTCAGAACATATAGCACGTTGCTGTAAGCAAGCAGATTCTCATTCAAAGATGCAAGTTACTATGTAGGAACAAGTTTGTATAGGTATTTCAAAGATGCCCAGAACTGAGCTAAACTTGGTATGTGTCCAACTCCTAGAAACAACTTCATGCCCCATCTCCCTTACTTCCAGCTAGTAAGGATCACATAATTCCTAACAAAGTTTTGACACAGATTGCCAATTCGGGCATTCAGAACATATAGCACGTTGCTCTAAGCAAGAACATTCTCATTCAAAGATGCAAGTTACTATGTAGGAACAAGTTTGTATAGGTATTTCAAAGATGCCCAGAACTGAGCTAAACTTGGTATGTGTCCAACTCCTAGAAATAACTTCATGCTCCATCTCCCTTACTTCCAGCTAGTAAGGATCACATAATTCCTAACAAAGTTTTGACACAGATTCCCAAATCGGGCATTCAGAACATATGGCACGTTGCTGCAAGCAAGCACATTCTCATTCAAAGTTGCAAGTTACTATGTAGGATCAAGTTTGTATAGGTATTTCAAAATGCCCAGAACTGAGCTAAACTTGGTATGTCTCCAACTCCAAGAAATATCTTCGCGCCATCTCCCTTACTTCCAGCTAGTAAGGATCACATAATTCCTAACAAAGTTTTGACACAGATTCCCAATTCGGGCATTCAGAACATATGGCACCTTGCTGTAAGCAAGCACATTCTCATTCAAAGTTGCAAGTTACTATGTAGGAACAAGTTTGTATAGGTATTTCAAAAATGCCCAGAACTGAGCTAAACTTGGTATGTGTCCAACTCCTAGAAATAACTTCATGCCCCATCTCCCTTACTTCCAGCTAGTAAGGATCACATAATTCCTAACAAAGTTTTGACACAGATTCCCAATTCGGGCATTCAGAACATATAGCACGTTGCTGTAAGCAAGCACATTCTCATTCAAAGTTGCAAGTTACTATGTAGGAACAAGTTTGTATAGGTATTTCAAAGATGCCCAGAACTGAGCTAAACTTGGTATGTGTCCAGCTCCTAGAAATAACTTCATGCCCCATCTCCCTTACTTCCAGCTCGTAAGGATCACATAATTCCTAACAAAGTTTTGACACAGATTCCCAATTCGGGCATTCAGAACATATAGCACGTTGCTGAAAGCAAGCACATTCTCATTCAAAGTTGCAAGTTACTATGTAGGAACAAGTTTGTATAGGTATTTCAAAGATGCCCAGAACTGTGCTAAACTTGGTATGTGTCCAACTCCTAGAAATAACTTCATGCCCCATCTCCCTTACTTCCAGCTAGTAAGGATCACATAATTCCTAACAAAGATTTGACACAGATTCCCAATTCGGGCATTCAGAACATATAGCACGTTGCTGTAAGCATGTAGATTCTCATTCAAAGATGCAAGTTACTATGTAGGAACAAGTTTGTATAGGTATTTCAAAGATGCCCAGAACTGAGCTAAACTTGGTATGTGTCCAACTCCTAGAAATAACTTCATGCCCCATCTCCCTTACTTCCAGCTAGTAAGGATCACATAATTCCTAACAAAGTTTTGACACAGATTCCCAATTCGGGCATTCAGAACATATAGCACGTTGCTGTAAGCAAGCACATTTTCATTCAAAGTTGCAAGTTACTATGTAGGAACAAGTTTGTATAGGTATTTCAAAGATGCCCAGAACTGAGCTAAACTTGGTATGTGTCCAGCTCCTAGAAATAACTTCATGCCCCATCTCCCTTACTTCCAGCTCGTAAGGATCACATAATTCCTAACAAAGTTTTGACACAGATTCCCAATTCGGGCATTCAGAACATATAGCATGTTGCTGTAAGCAAGCACATTCTCATTCAAAGTTGCAAGTTACTATGTAGGAACAAGTTTGTATAGGTATTTCAAAGATGCCCAGAACTGAGCTAAACTTGGTATGTGTCCAACTCCTAGAAATAACTTCATGCCCCATCTCCCTTACTTCCAGCTAGTAAGGATCACATAATTCCTAACAAAGATTTGACACAGATTCCCAATTCGGGCATTCAGAACATATAGAACGTTGCTGTAAGCAAGCACATTCTCATTCAAAGTTGCAAGTTACTATGTAGGAACAAGTTTCTATAGGTATTTCAAAGATGCCCAGAACTGAGCTAAACGTTGTATGTCTCCCACTCCTAGAAATAACTTCATGCCTCATCACCCTTACTTCCAGCTAGTAAGGATCACATAATTCCTAACAAAGTTTTGACACAGATTCCCAATTCGGGCATTCAGAACATATAGCACGTTGCTGTAAGCAAGCACATTCTCATTCAAAGTTGCAAGTTTCTATTTAGGAACAAGTTTCTATAGGTATTTCAAAGATGCCCAGAACTGAGCTAAACTTGGTATGTGTCCAACCTCTAGAAATAACTTCATGCCCCATCTCCCTTACTTCCAGCTAGTAAGGATCACATAATTCCTAACAAAGTTTTGACACAGATCCCAATTCGGGCATTCAGAACATATAGCACGTTGCTGTAAGCAAGCACATTCTCATTCAAAGTTGCAAGTTACTATGTAGGAACAAGTTTGTATAGGTATTTAAAAGATGCCCAGAACTGAGCAAAACGTTGTATGTCTCCAACCTCTAGAAATAACTTCATGCCCTATCTCCCTTACTTCCAGCTAGTAAGGATCACATAATTTCTAACAAAGTTTTGACACAGATTCCCAATTCGGGCATTCAGAACATATAGCACGTTGCTGTAAGCAAGCACATTCTCATTCAAAGTTGCAAGTTACTATGTAGGAACAAGTTTCTATAGGTATTTCAAAGATGCCCAGAACTGAGCTAAACGTTGTATGACTCCAACTCCTAGAAATAACTTCATGCCCCATCTCTCTTACTTCCAGCTAGTAAGGATCACATAATTCCTAACAAAGTTTTGACACAGATTCCCAATTCCGGCATTCAGAACATATAGCACGTTGCTGTATGCAAGCACATTCTCATTCAAAGTTGCAAGTTACTATGTAGGAACAAGTTTCCATAGGTATTTCAAAGATCCCCAGAACTGAGCTAAACTTGGTATGTGTCCAACCTCTAGAAATAACTTCATGCCCAATCTCCCTTACTTCCAGCTAGTAAGGATCACATAATTCCTAACAAAGTTTTGACACAGATCCCAATTCGGGCATTCAGAACATATAGCACGTTGCTGTAAGCAAGCACATTCTCATTCAAAGTTGCAAGTTACTATGTAGGAACAAGTTTGTATAGGTATTTCAAAGATGCCCAGAACTGAGCTAAACTTGGTATGTGTCCAACCTCTAGAAATAACTTCATGCCCCATCTCCCTTACTTCCAGCTAGTAAGGATCACATAATTCCTAACAAAGTTTTGACACAGATCCCAATTCGGGCATTCAGAACATATAGCACGTTGCTGTAAGCAAGCACATTCTCATTCAAAGTTGCAAGTTACTATGTAGGAACAAGTTTGTATAGGTATTTAAAAGATGCCCAGAACTGAGCTAAACGTTGTATGTCTCCAACCTCTAGAAATAACTTCCTGCCCCATCTCCCTTACTTCCAGCTAGTAAGGATCACATAATTTCTAGCAAAGTTTTGACACAGATTCCCAATTCGGGCATTCAGAACATATAGAACGTTGCTGTAAGCAAGCACATTCACATTAAAAGTTGCAAGTTACTATGTAGGAACAAGTTTCTATAGGTATTTCAAAGATGCCCAGAACTGAGCTAAACTTGGTATGTGTCCAACTCCTAGAAATAACTTCATGCCCCATCTCCCTTACTTCCAGCTAGTAAGGATCACATAATTTCTAACAAAGTTTTGACACAGATTCCCAATTCGGGCATTCAGAACATATAGCACGTTGCTGTAAGCAAGCACATTCTCATTCAAAGTTGCAAGTTACTATGTAGGAACAAGTTTCGATAGGTATTTCAAAGATGCCCAGAACTGAGCTAAACTTGGTATGTGTCCAACCTCTAGAAATAACTTCATGCCCCATCTCCCTTACTTCCAGCTAGTAAGGATCACATAATTCCTAACAAAGTTTTGACACAGATCCCAATTCGGGCATTCAGAACATATAGCACGTTGCTGTAAGCAAGCACATTCTCATTCAAAGATGCAAGTTACTATGTAGGAACAAGTTTGTATAGGTATTTAAAAGATGCCCAGAACTGAGCTAAACTTTGTATGTCTCCAACCTCTAGAAATAACTTCATGCCCCATCTCCCTTACTTCCAGCTAGTAAGGATCACATAATTTCTAACAAAGATTTGACACAGATTCCCAGTTCGGGCTACAGAACATATAGCACGTTGCTATAAGCAAGCTCATTCTCATTCAAAGTTGCAAGTTACTATGTAGGAACAAGTTTGTATAGGTATTTCAAAGATGCCCAGAACTGAGCTAAACTTGGTATGTGTCCAACTCCTAGAAATAACTTCATGCCCCATCTCCCTTACTTCCAGCTAGTAAGGATCACATAATTCCTAACAAAGTTTTGACACAGATTCCCAGTTCGGGCATTCAGAACATATAGCACGTTGCTGTAAGCAAGCACATTCTCATTCAACGTTGCAAGTTACTATGTAGGAACAAGTTTATATAGGTATTTAAAAGATGCCCAGAACTGAGCTAAACGTTGTATGTGTCCAAACTCTAGAAATAACTTCATGCCCCATCTCCCTTACTTCCAGCTAGTAAGGATCACATAATTCCTAACAAAGTTTTGACACAGATTCCCAATTCGGGCATTCAGAACATATAGCACGTTGCTGTAAGCAAGCACATTCTGATTCAAAGTTGCAAGTTACTATGTAGGAACAAATTTATATAGGTATTTCAAACATGCCCAGAACTGAGCTAAACGTTGTATGTCTCCAACCTCTAGAAATAACTTCATGCCCCATCTCCCTTACTTCCAGCTAGTAAGGATCACATAAATCCTAACAAAGTTTTGACACAGATCCCAATTCGGGCATTCAGAACATATAGCACGTTGCTGTAAGCAAGCACATTCTCATTCAAAGTTGCAAGTTACTATGTAGGAACAAGTTTGTATAGGTATGTAAAAGATGCCCAGAACTGAGCTAAACGTTGTATGTCTCCAACTCCTAGAAATAACTTCCTGCCCCATCTCCCTTACTTCCAGCTAGTAAGGATCCCATAATTTCTAGCAAAGTTTTGACACAGATTCCCAATTCGGGCATTCAGAACATATAGAACGTTGCTGTAAGCAAGCACATTCTCATTCAAAGTTGCAAGTTACTATGTAGGAACAAGTTTGTATAGGTATTTCAAAGATGCCCAGAACTGAGCTAAACGTTGTATGACTCCAACTCCTAGAAATAACTTCATGCCTCATCACCCTTACTTCCAGCTAGTAAGGATCACATAATTCATAACAAAGTTTTGACAGATTCCCAATTCGGGCATTCAGAACATATAGCACGTTGCTGTAAGCAAGCACATTCTCATTCAAAGTTGCAAGTTACTATGTAGGAACAAGTTTCTATAGGCATTTCAAAGATGCCCAGAACTGAGCTAAACTTGGTATGTGTCCAACCTCTAGAAATAACTTCATGCCCCATCTCCCTTACTTCCAGCTAGTAAGGATCACATAATTCCTAACAAAGTTTTGACACAGATTCCCAGTTCGGGCATTCAGAACATATAGCACGTTGCTGTAAGCAAGCTCATTCTCATTCAAAGTTGCAAGTTACTATGTAGGAAAAATGTTTGTATAGGTATTTAAAAGATGCCCAGAACTGAGCTAAACGTTGTATGTCTCCAACCTCTAGAAATAACATCATGCCCCATCTCCCTTACTTCCAGCTAGTAAGAATAACATAATTTCTAACAAAGTTTTGACACAGATTCCCAGTTCGGGCATTCAGAACATATAGCACGTTGCTGTAAGCAAGCTCATTCTCATTCAAAGTTGCAAGTTACTATGTAGGAACAAGTTTGTATAGGTATTTCAAAGATGCCCAGAACTGAGCTAAACTTGGTATGTGTCCAAGCTCTAGAAATAACTTCATGCCCCATCTCCCTTACTTCCAGCTAATAAGGATCACATAATTTCTAACAAACTTTTGACACAGATCCCAATTCGGGCATTCAGAACATATAGCACGTTGCTGTAAGCAAGCACATTCTCATTCAAAGTTGCAAGTTACTATGTAGGAACAAGTTTGTATAGGTATTTCAAAGATGCCCAGAACTGAGCTAAACGTTGTATGTCTCCAACTCCTAGAAATAGCTTCATGCCCCATCTCCCTTACTTCCAGCTAGTAAGGATCACATAATTTCTAACAAAGTTTTGACACAGATTCCCAATTCGGGCAATCAGAACATATAGAACGTTGCTGTAAGCAAGCACATTCTCATTCAAAGTTGCAAGTTACTACGTAGGAACAAGTTTGTATAGGTATTTCAAAGATGCCCAGAACTGAGCTAAACTTGGTATGTGTCCAACTCCTAGAAATAACTTCATGCCCCATCTCCCTTACTTCCAGCTAGTAAGGATCACATAATTCCTAACAAAGTTTTGACACAGATTCCCTTTTCGGGCATTCAGAACATATAGCACGTTGCTGTAAGCAAGCACATTCTCATTCAAAGTTTCAAGTTACTATGTAGGAACCAGTTTGTATAGGTATTTCAAAGATGCCCAGAACTGAGCTAAACTTGGTATGTGTCCAACCTCTAGAAATAACTTCATGCCCCATCTCCCTTACTTCCAGCTAGTAAGGATCACATAATTCCTAACAAAGTTTTGACACAGATCACAATTCGGGCATTCAGAACATATAGCACGTTGCTGTAAGCAAGCACATTCTCATTCAAAGTTGCAAGTTACTATGTAGGAACAAGTTTGTATAGGTATTTCAAAGATGCCCAGAACTGAGCTAAAAGTTGTATGTCTCCAACTCCTAGAAATAACTTCCTGCCCCATCTCCCTTACTTCCAGCTAGTAAGGATCACATAATTTCTAACAATGTTTTGACACAGATTTCCAATTCGGGCATTCAGAACATATAGAACGTTGCTGTAAAGAAGCACATTCTCATTCAAAGTTACAAGTTACTATGTAGGAACAAGTTTCTATAGGTATTTCAAAGATGCCCAGAACTGAGCTAAAAGATGTATGTCTCCAACTCCTAGAAATAACTTCATGCCCAATCTCCCTTACTTCCAGCTAGTAAGGATCACATAATTTTTAACAAAGTTTTGACACAGATTCCCAATTCGGGCATTCAGAACATATAGCACGTTGCTATAAGCAAGCACATTCTCATTCAAAGTTGCAAGTTACTATGAAGGAACAAGTTTGTATAGGTATTTCAAAGATGCCCAGAACTGAGCTAAACTTGGTATGTGTCCAACTCCTAGAAATAACTTCATGCCCCATCTCCCCTACTTCCAGCTAGTAAGGATCACATAATTCCTAACTAAGTTTTGACACAGATTTCCAAATCGGGCATTCAGAACATATAGCACGTTGCTGTAAGCAAGCACATTCTCATTCAAAGATGCAAGTTACTATGTAGGAACAAGTTTGTATAGGTATTTCAAAGATGCCCAGAACTGAGCTAAACGTTGTATGTCTCCAACCTCTAGAAATAACTTCATGCCCCATCTCCCTTACTTCCAGCTAGTAAGAATCACATAATTTCTAACAAAGTTTTGACACAGATTCCCAGTTCGGGCATTCAGAACATATAGCACGTTGCTGTAAGCAAGCTCATTCTCATTCAAAGTTGCAAGTTACTATGTAGGAACAAGTTTGCATAGGTATTTCAAAGATGCCCAAAACTGAGCTAAACTTGGTATGTGTCCAACCTCTAGAAATAACTTCATGCCCCATCTCCCTTACTTCCAGCTAGTAAGGATCACATAATTCCTAACAAAGTTTTGACACAGATCCCAATTCGGGCATTCAGAAAATATAGCACGTTGCTGTAAGCAAGCACATTCTCATTCAAAGTTGCAAGTTACTATGTAGGAACAAGTTTGTATAGGTATTTCAAAGATGCCCAGAACTGAGCTAAACGTTGTATGTCTCCAACTCCTAGAAATAACTTCATGCCCCATCTCCCTTACTTACAGCTAGTAAGGATCACATAATTTCTAACAAAGTTTTGACACAGATTCCCAATTCGGGCATTCAGAACATATAGAACGTTGCTGTAAGCAAGCACATTCTCATTAAAAGTTGCAAGTTACTATGTAGGAACAAGTTTGTATTGGTATTTCAAAGATGCCCAGAACTGAGCTAAACTTGGTATGTGTCCAACTCCTAGAAATAACTTCAGGCCCCATCTCCCTTACTTCCAGCTAGTAAGGATCACATAATTCCTAACAAAGTTTTGACACAGATTCCCTTTTCTGGCATTCAGAACATATAGCACGTTGCTGTAAGCAAGCACATTCTCATTCAAAGTTGCAAGTTACTATGTAGGAACCAGTTTGTATAGGTATTTCAAAGATGCCCAGAACTGAGCTAAACTTGGTATGTGTCCAACCTCTAGAAATAACATCATGCCCCATCTCCCTTACTTCCAGCTAGTAAGGATCACATAAATCCTAATAAAGTTTTGACACAGATCCCAATTCGGGCATTCAGAACATATAGCACGTTGCTGTAAGCAAGCACATTCTCATTCAAAGTTGCAAGTTACTATGTAGGAACAAGTTTGTATAGGTATTTCAAAGATGCCCAGAACTGAGCTAAACGTTATATGTCTCCAACTCCTAGAAATAACTTCCTGCCCCATCTCCCTTACTGCCAGCTAGTAAGAATCACATAATTTCTAACAAAGTTTTGACACAGATTCCCAGTTCGGGCATTCAGAACATATAGCACGTTGCTGTAAGCAAGCTCATTCTCATTCAAAGTTGCAAGTTACTATGTAGGAACAAGTTTGCATAGGTATTTCAAAGATGCCCAAAACTGAGCTAAACTTGGTATGTGTCCAACCTCTAGAAATAACTTCATGCCCCATCTCCCTTACTTCCAGCTAGTAAGGATCACATAATTCCTAACAAAGTTTTGACACAGATCCCAATTCGGGCATTCAGAAAATATAGCACGTTGCTGTAAGCAAGCACATTCTCATTCAAAGTTGCAAGTTACTATGTAGGAACAAGTTTGTATAGGTATTTCAAAGATGCCCAGAACTGAGCTAAACGTTGTATGTCTCCAACTCCTAGAAATAACTTCATGCCCCATCTCCCTTACTTACAGCTAGTAAGGATCACATAATTTCTAACAATGTTTTGACACAGATTTCCAATTCGGGCATTCAGAACATATAGAACGTTGCTGTAAAGAAGCACATTCTCATTCAAAGTTACAAGTTACTATGTAGGAACAAGTTTCTATAGGTATTTCAAAGATGCCCAGAACTGAGCTAAAAGATGTATGTCTCCAACTCCTAGAAATAACTTCATGCCCAATCTCCCTTACTTCCAGCTAGTAAGGATCACATAATTTTTAACAAAGTTTTGACACAGATTCCCAATTCGGGCATTCAGAACATATAGCACGTTGCTATAAGCAAGCACATTCTCATTCAAAGTTGCAAGTTACTATGAAGGAACAAGTTTGTATAGGTATTTCAAAGATGCCCAGAACTGAGCTAAACTTGGTATGTGTCCAACTCCTAGAAATAACTTCATGCCCCATCTCCCCTACTTCCAGCTAGTAAGGATCACATAATTCCTAACTAAGTTTTGACACAGATTTCCAAATCGGGCATTCAGAACATATAGCACGTTGCTGTAAGCAAGCACATTCTCATTCAAAGATGCAAGTTACTATGTAGGAACAAGTTTGTATAGGTATTTCAAAGATGCCCAGAACTGAGCTAAACGTTGTATGTCTCCAACCTCTAGAAATAACTTCATGCCCCATCTCCCTTACTTCCAGCTAGTAAGAATCACATAATTTCTAACAAAGTTTTGACACAGATTCCCAGTTCGGGCATTCAGAACATATAGCACGTTGCTGTAAGCAAGCTCATTCTCATTCAAAGTTGCAAGTTACTATGTAGGAACAAGTTTGCATAGGTATTTCAAAGATGCCCAAAACTGAGCTAAACTTGGTATGTGTCCAACCTCTAGAAATAACTTCATGCCCCATCTCCCTTACTTCCAGCTAGTAAGGATCACATAATTCCTAACAAAGTTTTGACACAGATCCCAATTCGGGCATTCAGAAAATATAGCACGTTGCTGTAAGCAAGCACATTCTCATTCAAAGTTGCAAGTTACTATGTAGGAACAAGTTTGTATAGGTATTTCAAAGATGCCCAGAACTGAGCTAAACGTTGTATGTCTCCAACTCCTAGAAATAACTTCATGCCCCATCTCCCTTACTTACAGCTAGTAAGGATCACATAATTTCTAACAAAGTTTTGACACAGATTCCCAATTCGGGCATTCAGAACATATAGAACGTTGCTGTAAGCAAGCACATTCTCATTAAAAGTTGCAAGTTACTATGTAGGAACAAGTTTGTATTGGTATTTCAAAGATGCCCAGAACTGAGCTAAACTTGGTATGTGTCCAACTCCTAGAAATAACTTCAGGCCCCATCTCCCTTACTTCCAGCTAGTAAGGATCACATAATTCCTAACAAAGTTTTGACACAGATTCCCTTTTCTGGCATTCAGAACATATAGCACGTTGCTGTAAGCAAGCACATTCTCATTCAAAGTTGCAAGTTACTATGTAGGAACCAGTTTGTATAGGTATTTCAAAGATGCCCAGAACTGAGCTAAACTTGGTATGTGTCCAACCTCTAGAAATAACTTCATGCCCCATCTCCCTTA
The DNA here is from genome assembly GCF_020826845.1 of Diceros bicornis minor. Classification (NCBI taxonomy): domain Eukaryota; kingdom Metazoa; phylum Chordata; class Mammalia; order Perissodactyla; family Rhinocerotidae; genus Diceros; species Diceros bicornis. The sequence continues at coordinate 534,505 of NC_080778.1, read as the reverse complement.
CTTCCAGCTAGTAAGGATCACATAATTCCTAACAAAGTTTTGACACAGATCACAATTCGGGCATTCAGAACATATAGCACGTTGCTGTAAGCAAGCACATTCTCATTCAAAGTTGCAAGTTACTATGTAGGAACAAGTTTGTATAGGTATTTCAAAGATGCCCAGAACTGAGCTAAAAGTTGTATGTCTCCAACTCCTAGAAATAACTTCCTGCCCCATCTCCCTTACTTCCAGCTAGTAAGGATCACATAATTTCTAACAATGTTTTGACACAGATTTCCAATTCGGGCATTCAGAACATATAGAACGTTGCTGTAAAGAAGCACATTCTCATTCAAAGTTACAAGTTACTATGTAGGAACAAGTTTCTATAGGTATTTCAAAGATGCCCAGAACTGAGCTAAAAGATGTATGTCTCCAACTCCTAGAAATAACTTCATGCCCAATCTCCCTTACTTCCAGCTAGTAAGGATCACATAATTTTTAACAAAGTTTTGACACAGATTCCCAATTCGGGCATTCAGAACATATAGCACGTTGCTATAAGCAAGCACATTCTCATTCAAAGTTGCAAGTTACTATGAAGGAACAAGTTTGTATAGGTATTTCAAAGATGCCCAGAACTGAGCTAAACTTGGTATGTGTCCAACTCCTAGAAATAACTTCATGCCCCATCTCCCCTACTTCCAGCTAGTAAGGATCACATAATTCCTAACTAAGTTTTGACACAGATTTCCAAATCGGGCATTCAGAACATATAGCACGTTGCTGTAAGCAAGCACATTCTCATTCAAAGATGCAAGTTACTATGTAGGAACAAGTTTGTATAGGTATTTCAAAGATGCCCAGAACTGAGCTAAACGTTGTATGTCTCCAACCTCTAGAAATAACTTCATGCCCCATCTCCCTTACTTCCAGCTAGTAAGAATCACATAATTTCTAACAAAGTTTTGACACAGATTCCCAGTTCGGGCATTCAGAACATATAGCACGTTGCTGTAAGCAAGCTCATTCTCATTCAAAGTTGCAAGTTACTATGTAGGAACAAGTTTGCATAGGTATTTCAAAGATGCCCAAAACTGAGCTAAACTTGGTATGTGTCCAACCTCTAGAAATAACTTCATGCCCCATCTCCCTTACTTCCAGCTAGTAAGGATCACATAATTCCTAACAAAGTTTTGACACAGATCCCAATTCGGGCATTCAGAAAATATAGCACGTTGCTGTAAGCAAGCACATTCTCATTCAAAGTTGCAAGTTACTATGTAGGAACAAGTTTGTATAGGTATTTCAAAGATGCCCAGAACTGAGCTAAACGTTGTATGTCTCCAACTCCTAGAAATAACTTCATGCCCCATCTCCCTTACTTACAGCTAGTAAGGATCACATAATTTCTAACAAAGTTTTGACACAGATTCCCAATTCGGGCATTCAGAACATATAGAACGTTGCTGTAAGCAAGCACATTCTCATTAAAAGTTGCAAGTTACTATGTAGGAACAAGTTTGTATTGGTATTTCAAAGATGCCCAGAACTGAGCTAAACTTGGTATGTGTCCAACTCCTAGAAATAACTTCAGGCCCCATCTCCCTTACTTCCAGCTAGTAAGGATCACATAATTCCTAACAAAGTTTTGACACAGATTCCCTTTTCTGGCATTCAGAACATATAGCACGTTGCTGTAAGCAAGCACATTCTCATTCAAAGTTGCAAGTTACTATGTAGGAACCAGTTTGTATAGGTATTTCAAAGATGCCCAGAACTGAGCTAAACTTGGTATGTGTCCAACCTCTAGAAATAACATCATGCCCCATCTCCCTTACTTCCAGCTAGTAAGGATCACATAAATCCTAATAAAGTTTTGACACAGATCCCAATTCGGGCATTCAGAACATATAGCACGTTGCTGTAAGCAAGCACATTCTCATTCAAAGTTGCAAGTTACTATGTAGGAACAAGTTTGTATAGGTATTTCAAAGATGCCCAGAACTGAGCTAAACGTTATATGTCTCCAACTCCTAGAAATAACTTCCTGCCCCATCTCCCTTACTGCCAGCTAGTAAGGATCACATAATTTCTAGCAAAGTTTTGACACAGATTCCCAATTCGGGCATTCAGAACATATAGAACGTTGCTGTAAGCAAGCACATTCTCATTCAAAGTTGCAAGTTACTATGTAGGAACAAGTTTGTATAGGTATTTCAAAGATGCCCAGAACTGAGCTAAACGTTGTATGACTCCAACTCCTAGAAATAACTTCATGCCTCATCACCCTTACTTCCAGCTAGTAAGGATCACATAATTCCTAACAAAGTTTTGACACATTCCCAATTCGGGCATTCAGAACATATAGCACGTTGCTGTAAGCAAGCACATTCTCATTCAAAGTTGCAAGTTACTATGTAGGAACCAGTTTGTATAGGTATTTCAAAGATGCCCAGAACTGAGCTAAACTTGGTATGTGTCCAACCTCTAGAAATAACATCATGCCCCATCTCCCTTACTTCCAGCTAGTAAGGATCACATAAATCCTAACAAAGTTTTGACACAGATCCCAATTCGGGCATTCAGAACATATAGCACGTTGCTGTAAGCAAGCACATTCTCATTCAAAGTTGCAAGTTACTATGTAGGAACAAGTTTGTATAGGTATTTCAAAGATGCCCAGAACTGAGCTAAACGTTATATGTCTCCAACTCCTAGAAATAACTTCCTGCCCCATCTCCCTTACTGCCAGCTAGTAAGGATCACATAATTTCTAGCAAAGTTTTGACACAGATTCCCAATTCGGGCATTCAGAACATATAGCACGTTGCTGTAAGCAAGCACATTCTCATTCAAAGTTGCAAGTTACTATGTAGGAACAACTTTCTATAGGTATTTCAAAGATGGCCAGAACTGAGCTAAACGTTGTATGACTCCAACTCCTAGAAATAACTTCATGCCTCATCACCCTTACTTCCAGCTAGTAAGGATCACATAATTCCTAACAAAGTTTTGACACATTCCCAATTCGGGCATTCAGAACATATAGCACGTTGCTGTAAGCAAGCACATTCTCATTCAAAGTTGCAAGTTACTATGTAGGAACAAGTTTCTATAGGTATTTCAAAGATGCCCAGAACTGAGCTAAACTTGGTATGTGTCCAACCTCTAGAAAAAACTTCATGCCCCATCTCCCTTACTTCCAGCTAGTAAGGATCACATAATTCCTAACAAAGTTTTGACACAGATCCCAATTCGGGCATTCAGAACATATAGCACGTTGCTGTAAGCAAGCACATTCTCATTCAAAGTTGCAAGTTACTATGTAGGAACAAGTTTGTATAGGTATTTCAAAGATGCCCAGAACTGAGCTAAACGTTGTATGTCTCCAACTCCTAGAAATAACTTCATGCCCCATCTCCCTAACTTCCAGCTAGTAAGGATCACATAATTTCTAACAAAGTTTTGACACAGATTCCCAATTCGGGCATTCAGAACATATAGAACGTTGCTGTAAGCAAGCACATTCTCATTCAAAGTTGCAAGTTACTATGTAGGAACAAGTTTGTATAGGTATTTCAAAGATGCCCAGAACTGAGCTAACCTTGGTATGTGTCCAACTCCTAGAAATATCTTCATGCCCCATCTCCCTTACTTCCAGCTAGTAAGGATCACATAATTCCTAACAAAGTTTTGACACAGATTCCCAATTCGGGCATTCAGAACATATAGCACGTTGCTGTAAGCAAGCACATTCTCATTCAAAGTTGCAAGTTACTATGTAGGAAGAAGTTTGTATAGGTATTTCAAAGATGCCCAGAACTGAGCTAAACTTGGTATGTCTCCAACTCCTAGAAATAACTTCATGCCCCATCTCTCTTACTTCAGGCTAGTAAGGATCACATAATTCCTAACAAAGTTTTGACACCGATTCCCAATTCGGGCATTCAGAACATATAGCACGTTGCTGTAAGCAAGCACATTCTCATTCAAAGTTGCAAGTTACTATGTAGGAACAAGTTTGTATAGGTATTTCAAAGATGCCCAGAACTGAGCTAAACTTGGTATGTGTCCAACTCCTAGAAATAACTTCATGCCCCATCTCCCTTACTTCCAGCTAGTAAGGATCACATAATTCCTAACAAAGTTTTGACACAGATTCCCAATTCGGGCATTCAGAACATACAGCACGTTGCTGTAAGCAAGCACATTCTCATTCAAAGATGCAAGTTACTATGTAGGAACAAGTTTGTATAGGTATTTCAAAGATGCCCAGAACTGAGCTAAACTTGGTATGTGTCCAACTCCAAGAAATAACTTCATGCCCCATCTCCCTTACTTTCAGCTAGTAAGGATCACATAATTCCTAACAAAGTTTTGACACAGATTCCCAATTCGGGCATTCAGAACATACAGCACGTTGCTGCAAGCAAGCACATTCTCATTCAAAGTTGCAAGTTACTATGTAGGAACAAGTTTGTATAGGTATTTCAAAGATGCCCAGAACTGCGCTAAACTTGGTATGTCTCCAACTCCAAGAAATAACTTCATGCCCCATCTCCCTTACTTCCAGCTAGTAAGGATCACATAATTCCTAACAATGTTTTGACACAGATTCCCAATTCGGGCATTCAGTACATACAGCACGTTGCTGTAAGCAAGCACATTCTCATTCAAAGTTGAAAGTTACTATGTAGGAACAAGTTTGTATAGGTATTTCAAAGATGCCCAGAACTGAGCTAAACTTGGTATGTGTCCAACTCCTAGAAATAAATTCATGCCCCATCTCCCTTACTTCCAGCTAGTAAGGATCACATAATTCCTAACAAAGTTTTGACACAGATTCCCAATTGGGGCATTCAGAACATACAGCACGTTGCTGTAAGCAAGCACATTCTCATTCAAAGATGCAAGTTACTATGTAGGAACAAGTTTGTATAGGTATTTCAAAGATGCCCAGAACTGAGCTAAACTTGGTATGTGTCCAACTCCTAGAAATAACTTCATGCCCCATCTCCCTTACTTCCAGCTAGTAAGGATCACATAATTCCTAACAAAGTTTTGACACAGATTCCCAATTCGGGCATTCAGAACATATAGCACGTTGCTGTAAGCAAGCACATTCTCATTCAAAGATGCAAGTTACTATGTAGGAACAAGTTTGTATAGGTATTTCAAAGATGCCCAGAACTGAGCTAAACTTGGTATGTGTCCAACTCCTAGAAATAACTTCATGCCCCATCTCCCTTACTTCCAGCTAGTAAGGATCACATAATTCCTAACAAAGTTTTGACACAGATTCCCAATTCGGGCATTCAGAACATATAGCACGTTGCTGTAAGCAAGCACATTCTCATTCAAAGATGCAAGTTACTATGTAGGAACAAGTTTGTATAGGTATTTCAAAGATGCCCAGAACTGAGCTAAATTTGGTATGTGTCCAACTCCTAGAAATAACTTCATGCCCCATCTCCCTTACTTCCAGCTAGTAAGGATCACATAATTCCTAACAAAGTTTTGACACAGATTGCCAATTCGGGCATTCAGAACATATAGCACGTTGCTGTAAGCAAGCACATTCTCATTCAAAGATGCAAGTTACTATGTAGGAACAAGTTTGTATAGGTATTTCAAAGATGCCCTGAACTGAGCTAAACTTGGTATGTGTCCAACTCCTAGAAATAACTTCATGCCCCATCTCCCTTACTTCCAGCTAGTAAGGATCACATAATTCCTAACAAAGTTTTGACACAGATTCCCAATTCGGGCATTCAGAACATATAGCACGTTGCTGTAAGCAAGCACATTCTCATTCAAAGATGCAAGTTACTATGTAGGAACAAGTTTGTATAGGTATTTCAAAGATGCCCAGAACTAAGCTAAATTTGGTATGTGTCCAACTCCTAGAAATAACTTCATGCCCCATCTCCCTTACTTCCAGCTAGTAAGGATCACATAATTCCTAACAAAGTTTTGACACAGATTGCCAATTCGGGCATTCAGAACATATAGCACGTTGCTGTAAGCAAGCACATTCTCATTCAAAGATGCAAGTTACTATGTAGGAACAAGTTTGTATAGGTATTTCAAAGATGCCCAGAATTGAGCTAAACTTGGTATGTGTCCAACTCCTAGAAATAACTTCATGCTCCATCTCCCTTACTTCCAGCTAGTAAGGATCACATAATTCCTAACAAAGTTTTGACACAGATTGCCAATTCGGGCATTCAGAACATATAGCACGTTGCTGCAAGCAAGCGCATTCTCATTCAAAGTTGCAAGTTACTATGTAGGAACAAGTTTGTATAGGTATTTCAAAGATGCCCAGAACTGAGCTAAACTTGGTATGTCTCCAACTCCAAGAAATAACTTCATGCCCCATCTCCCTTACTTCCAGCTAGTAAGGATCACATAATTCCTAACAAAGTTTTGACACAGATTCCCAATTCGGGCATTCAGAACATATAGCACGTTGCTGCAAGCAAGCACATTCTCATTCAAAGTTGCAAGTTACTATGTAGGAACAAGTTTGTATAGGTATTTCAAAGATGCCCAGAACTGAGCTAAACTTGGTATGTGTCCAACTCCTAGAAATAACTTCATGCCCCATCTCCCTTACTTCCAGCTAGTAAGGATCACATAATTCCTAACAAAGTTTTGACACAGATTCCCAATTCGGGCATTCAGAACATATAGCCCCTTGCTGTAAGCAAGCACATTCTCATTCAAAGTTGCAAGTTACTATGTAGGAACAAGTTTGTATAGGCATTTCAAAGATGCCCAGAACTGAGCTAAACTTGGTGTGTGTCCAACTCCTAGAAATAACTTCATGCCCCATCTCCCTTACTTCCAGCTAGTAAGGATCACATAATTCCTAACAAAGTTTTGACACAGATTCCCAAATCGGGCATTCAGAACATATAGCACGTTGCTGTAAGCAAGCAGATTCTCATTCAAAGATGCAAGTTACAATGTAGGAACAAGTTTGTATAGGTATTTCAAAGATGCCCAGAACTAAGCTAAACTTGGTATGTGTCCAACTCCTAGAAATAACTTCATGCCCCATCTCCCTTACTTCCAGCTAGTAAGGATCACATAATTCCTAACAAAGTTTTGACACAGATTCCCAATTCGGGCATTCAGAACATATAGCACGTTGCTGTAAGCAAGCACATTTTCATTCAAAGTTGCAAGTTACTATGTAGGAACAAGTTTGTATAGGTATTTCAAAGATGCCCAGAACTGAGCTAAACTTGGTATGTGTCCAACTCCTAGAAATAACTTCATGCCCCATCTCCCTTACTTCCAGCTAGTAAGGATCACATAATTCCTAACAAAGTTTTGACACAGATTCCCAATTCGGGCATTCAGAACATATAGCACGTTGCTGTAAGCAAGCACATTCTCATTCAAATATGCAAGTTACTAGGTAGGAACAAGTTTGTATAGGTATTTCAAAGATGCCCAGAACTGAGCTAAACTTGGTATGTGTCCAACTCCTAGAAATAACGTCATGCCCCATCTCCCTTACTTCCAGCTAGTAAGGATCACATAATTCCTAACAAAGTTTTGACACAGATTGCCAATTCGGGCATTCAGAACATATAGCACGTTGCTGTAAGCAAGCACATTCTCATTCAAAGATGCAAGTTACTATGTAGGAACAAGTTTGTATAGGTATTTCAAAGATGCCCAGAACTGAGCTAAACTTGGTATGTGTCCAACTCCAAGAAATAACATCATGCCCCATCTCCCTTACTTCCAGCTAGTAAGGATCACATAATTCCTAACAAAGTTTTGACACAGATTCCCAATTCGGGAATTCAGAACATATAGCACGTTGCTGCAAGCAAGCACATTCTCATTCAAAGTTGCAAGTTACTATGTAGGAACAAGTTTGTATAGGTATTTCAAAGATGCCCAGAACTGAGCTAAACTTGGTATGTGTCCAACTCCTAGAAATAACTTCATGCCCCATCTCCCTTACTTCCAGCTAGTAAGGATCACATAATTCCTAACAAAGTTTTGACACAGATTCCCTATTCGGGCATTCAGAACATATAGCACGTTGCTGCAAGCAAGCACATTCTCATTCAAAGTTGCAAGTTACTATGTAGGAACAAGTTTGTATAGGTATTTCAAAGATGCCCAGAACTGAGCTAAACTTGGTATGTCTCCAACTCCTAGAAATAACTTCATGCCCCATCTCACTTACTTCCAGCTAGTAAGGATCACATAATTTCTAACAAAGTTTTGACAAAGATTCCCAATTCGGGCATTCAGAACATATAGCACGTTGCTGTAAGCAAGCACATTCTCATTCAAAGATGCAAGTTACTATGTAGGAACAACTTTGTATAGGTATTTCAAAGATGCCCAGAACTGAGCTAAACTTGGTATGTTTCCAACTCCAAGAAATAACTTCATGCCCCATCTCCCTTACTTCCAAGTAGTAAGGATCACATAATTCCTAACAAAGTTTTGACACAGATTCCCAATTCGGGCATTCAGAACATATAGCACATTGCTGTAAGCAAGCACATTCTCATTCAAAGTAGCAAGTTACTATGTAGGAACAAGTTTGTATAGGTATTTCAAAGATGCCCAGAACTGAGGTAAACTTGGTATGTCTCCAACTCCAAGAAATAACTTCATGCCCCATCTCCCTTTCTTCCAGCTAGTAAGGATCACATAATTCCTAACAAAGTTTTGACACAGATTCCCAATTCGGGCATTCAGAACATATAGCACGTTGCTGTAAGCAAGCACATTCTCATTCAAAGTTGCAAGTTACTATGTAGGAACAAGTTTGTATAGGTATTTCAAAGATGCCCAGAACTGAGCTAAACTTGGTATGTCTCCAACTCCAAGAAATAACTTCATGCCCCATCTCCCTTACTTCCAGCTAGTAAGGATCACATAATTCCTAACAAAGTTTTGACACAGATTCCCAATTCGGGCATTCAGAACATATAGCACGTTGCTGTAAGCAAGCACATTCTCATTCAAAGATGCAAGTTACTATGTAGGAACAAGTTTGTATAGGTATTTCAAAGATGCCCAGAACTGAGCTAAACTTGGTATGTGTCCAACTCCTAGAAATAACTTCATGCCCCATTTCCCTTACTTCCAGCTAGTAAGGATCACATAATTCCTAACAAAGTTTTGACACAGATTCCCAATTCGGGCATTCAGAACATATAGCACGTTGCTGTAAGCAAGCACATTCTCATTCAAAGATGCAAGTTACTATGTAGGAACAAGTTTGTATAGGTATTTCAAAGATGCCCAGAACTGAGCTAAACTTGGTATGTGTCCAACTCCTAGAAATAACTTCATGCCCCATCTCCCATACTTCCACCTAGTAAGGATCACATAATTCCTAACAAAGTTTTGACACAGATTGCCAATTCGGGCATTCAGAACATATAGCACGTTGCTGTAAGCAAGCACATTCTCATTCAAAGATGCAAGTTACTATGTAGGAACAAGTTTGTATAGGTATTTCAAAGATGCCCAGAACTGAGCTAAACTTGGTATGTGTCCAACTCCTAGAAATAACGTCATGCTCCATCTCCCTTACTTCCAGCTAGTAAGGATCACATAATTCCTAACAATGTTTTGACACAGATTCCCAAATCGGGCATTCAGAACATATAGCACGTTGCTGCAAGCAAGCACATTCTCATTCAAAGTTGCAAGTTACTATGTAGGAACAAGTTTGTATAGGTATTTCAAAGATGCCCAGAACTGAGCTAAACTTGGTATGTCTCCAACTCCAACAAATAACTTCATGCCCCATCTCCCTTACTTCCAGCTAGTAAGGATCACATAATTCCTAACAAAGTTTTGACACAGATTCCCAATTCGGGCATTCAGAACATATAGCACGTTGCTGTAAGCAAGCACATTCTCATTCAAAGTTGCAAGTTACTATGTAGGAACAAGTTTGTATAGGTATTTCAAAGATGCCCAGAACTGAGCTAAACTTGGTATGTGTCCAACTCCTAGAAATAACTTCATGCCCCATCTCCCTTACTTCCAGCTAGTAAGGATCACATAATTCCTAACAAAGTTTTGACACAGATTCCCTATTCGGGCATTCAGAACATATAGCACGTTGCTGTAAGCAAGCACATTCTCATTCAAAGTTGCAAGTTACTATGTAGGAACAAGTTTGTATAGGTATTTCAAAGATGCCCAGAACTGAGCTAAACTTGGTATGTCTCCAACTCCAAGAAATAACTTCATGCCCCATCTCCCTTACTTCCAGCTAGTAAGGATCACATAATTCCTAACAAAGTTTTGACACAGATTCCCAATTCGGGCATTCAGAACATATAGCACGTTGCTGTAAGCAAGCACATTCTCATTCCAAGTTGCAAGTTACTATGTAGGAACAAGTTTGTATAGGTATTTCAAAGATGCCCAGAACTGAGCTAAACTTGGTATGTGTCCAACTCCTAGAAATAACTTCATGCCCCATCTCCCTTACTTCCAGCTAGTAAGGATCACATAATTCCTAACAAAGTTTTGACACAGATTGCCAATTCGGGCATTCAGAACATATAGCACGTTGCTGTAAGCAAGCACATTCTCATTCAAAGATGCAAGTTACTATGTAGGAACAAGTTTGTATAGGTATTTCAAAGATGCCCAGAACTGAGCTAAACTTGGTATGTGTCCAACTCCTAGAAATAACTTCATGCTCCATCTCCCTTACTTCCAGCTAGTAAGGATCACATAATTCCTAACAAAGTTTTGACACAGATTCCCAAATCGGGCATTCAGAACATATAGCACGTTGCTGCAAGCAAGCACATTCTCATTCAAAGTTGCAAGTTACTATGTAGGAACAAGTTTGTATAGGTATTTCAAAGATGCCCAGAACTCAGCTAAACTTGGTATGTCTCCAACTCCTAGAAATAACTTCATGCCCCATCTCACTTACTTCCAGCTAGTAAGGATCACATAATTCCTAACAAAGTTTTGACAAAGATTCCCAATTCGGGCATTCAGAACATATAGCACGTTGCTGTAAGCAAGCACATTCTCATTCAAAGATGCAAGTTACTATGTAGGAACAAGTTTGTATAGGTATTTCAAAGATGCCCAGAACTGAGCTAAACTTGGTATGTGTCCAACTCCAAGAAATAACTTCATGCCCCATCTCCCTTACTTCCAGCTAGTAAGGATCACATAATTCCTAACAAAGTTTTGACACAGATTCCCAATTCGGGCATTCAGAACATATAGCACGTTGCTGTAAGCAAGCACATTCTCATTCAAAGTTGCAAGTTACTATGTAGGAACAAGTTTGTATAGGTATTTCAAAGATGCCCAGAACTGAGCTAAACTTGGTATGTCTCCAACTCCAAGAAATAACTTCATGCCCCATCTCCCTTACTTCCAGCTAGTAAGGATCACATAATTCCTAACAAAGTTTTGACACAGATTCCCAATTCGGGCATTCAGAACATATAGCACGTTGCTGTAAGCAAGCACATTCTCATTCCAAGTTGCAAGTTACTATGTAGGAACAAGTTTGTATAGGTATTTCAAAGATGCCCAGAACTGAGCTAAACTTGGTATGTGTCCAACTCCTAGAAATAACTTCATGCCCCATCTCCCTTACTTCCAGCTAGTAAGGATCACATAATTCCTAACAAAGTTTTGACACAGATTCCCAATTCGGGCATTCAGAACATATAGCACGTTGCTGTAAGCAAGCACATTCTCATTCAAAGATGCAAGTTACTATGTAGGAACAAGTTTGTATAGGTATTTCAAAGATGCCCAGAACTGAGCTAAACTTGGTATGTGTCCAACTCCTAGAAATAACTTCATGCTCCATCTCCCTTACTTCCAGCTAGTAAGGATCACATAATTCCTAACAAAGTTTTGACACAGATTCCCAAATCGGGCATTCAGAACATATAGCACGTTGCTGCAAGCAAGCACATTCTCATTCAAAGTTGCAAGTTACTATGTAGGAACAAGTTTGTATAGGTATTTCAAAGATGCCCAGAACTGAGCTAAACTTGGTATGTCTCCAACTCCTAGAAATAACTTCATGCCCCATCTCACTTACTTCCAGCTAGTAAGGATCACATAATTCCTAACAAAGTTTTGACAAAGATTCCCAATTCGGGCATTCAGAACATATAGCACGTTGCTGTAAGCAAGCACATTCTCATTCAAAGATGCAAGTTACTATGTAGGAACAAGTTTGTATAGGTATTTCAAAGATGCCCAGAACTGAGCTAAACTTGGTATGTGTCCAACTCCAAGAAATAACTTCATGCCCCATCTCCCTTACTTCCAGCTAGTAAGGATCACATAATTCCTAACAAAGTTTTGACACAGATTCCCAATTCGGGCATTCAGAACATATAGCACGTTGCTGTAAGCAAGCACATTCTCATTCAAAGTTGCAAGTTACTATGTAGGAACAAGTTTGTATAGGTATTTCAAAGATGCCCAGAACTGAGCTAAACTTGGTATGTGTCCAACTCCTAGAAATAACTTCATGCCCCATCTCCCTTACTTCCAGCTAGTAAGGATCACATAATTCCTAACAAAGTTTTGACACAGATTCCCAATTCGGGCATTCAGAACATGTAGCACGTTGCTGTAAGCAAGCACATTCTCATTCAAAGATGCAAGTTACTATGTAGGAACAAGTTTGTATAGGTATTTCAAAGATGCCCAGAACTGAGCTAAACTTGGTATGTGTCCAACTCCTAGAAATAACTTCATGCCCCATCTCGCTTACTTCCAGCTAGTAAGGATCACATAATTCCTAACAAAGTTTTGACACAGATTCCCAATTCGGGCATTCAGAACATATAGCACGTTGCTGTAAGCAAGCACATTCTCATTCAAAGATGCAAGTTACTATGTAGGAACAAGTTTGTATAGGTATTTCAAAGATGCCCAGAACTGAGCTAAACTTGGTATGTGTCCAACTCCTAGAAATAACTTCATGCTCCATCTAACTTACTTCCAGCTAGTAAGGATCACATAATTCCTAACAAAGTTTTGACACAGATTCCCAAATCGGGCATTCAGAACATATAGCACGTTGCTGCAAGCAAGCACATTCTCATTCATAGTTGCAAGTTACTATGTAGGAACAAGTTTGTATAGGTATTTCAAAGATGCCCAGAACTGAGCTAAACTTGGTATGTCTCCAACTCCAAGAAATAACTTCATGCCCCATCTCCCTTACTTCCAGCTAGTAAGGATCACATAATTCCTAACAAAGTTCTGACACAGATTCCCAATTCGGGCATTCAGAACATATAGCACGTTGCTGTAAGCAAGCACATTCTCATTCAAAGTTGCAAGTTACTATGTAGGAACAAGTTTGTATAGGTATTTCAAAGATGCCCAGAACTGAGCTAAACTTGGTATGTGTCCAACTCCTAGAAATAACTTCATGCCCCATCTCCCTTACTTCCAGCTAGTAAGGATCACATAATTCCTAACAAAGTTTTGACACAGATTCCCTATTCGGGCATTCAGAACATATAGCACGTTGCTGCAAGCAAGCACATTCTCATTCAAAGTTGCAAGTTACTATTCAGGAACAAGTTTGTATAGGTATTTCAAAGATGCCCAGAACTGAGCTAAACTTGGTATGTGTCCAACTCCTAGAAATAACTTCATGCACCATCTCCCTTACTTCCAGCTAGTAAGGATCACATAATTCCTAACAAAGTTTTGACACAGATTCCCAATTCGGGCATTCAGAACATATAGCACGTTGCTGTAAGCAAGCACATTCTCATTCAAAGTTGCAAGTTACTATGTAGGAACAAGTTTGTATAGGTATTTCAAAGATGCCCAGAACTGAGCTAAACTTGGTATGTGTCCAACTCCTAGAAATAACTTCATGCCCCATCTCCCTTACTTCCAGCTAGTAAGGATCACATAATTCCTAACAAAGTTTTGACACAGATTCCCAATTCGGGCATTCAGAACATATAGCACGTTGCTGTAAGCAAGCAGATTCTCATTCAAAGATGCAAGTTACTATGTAGGAACAAGTTTGTATAGGTATTTCAAAGATGCCCAGAACTGAGCTAAACTTGGTATGTGTCCAACTCCTAGAAATAACTTCATGCCCCATCTCCCTTACTTCCAGCTAGTAAGGATCACATAATTCCTAACAAAGTTTTGACACAGATTCCAAATTCGGGCATTCAGAACATATAGCACGTTGCTGTAAGCAAGCACACTTTCATTCAAAGTTGCAAGTTACTAAGTAGGAACAAGTTTGTATAGGTATTTCAAAGATGCCCATAACTGAGCTAAACTTGGTATGTGTCCAACTCCTAGAAATAACTTCATGCCCCATCTCCCTTACTTCCAGCTAGTAAGGATCACATAATTCCTAACAAAGTTTTGACACAGATTCCCAATTCGGGCATTCAGAACATATAGCACGTTGCTGTAAGCAAGCACAATCTCATTCAAAGATGCAAGTTACTATGTAGGAACAAGTTTGTATAGGTATTTCAAAGATGCCCAGAACTGAGCTAAACTTGGTATGTGTCCAACTCCTAGAAATAACTTCATGCCCCATCTCCCTTACTCCCAGCTAGTAAGGATCACATAATTCCTAACAAAGTTTTGACACAGATTCCCAATTCAGGCATTCAGAACATATAGCACGTTGCTGTAAGCAAGCACATTCTCATTCAAAGATGCAAGTTACTATGTAGGAACAAGTTTGTATAGGTATTTCAAAGATGCCCAGAACTGAGCTAAACTTGGTATGTCTCCAACTCCTAGAAATAACTTCATGCCCCATCTCCCTTACTTCCAGCTAGTAAGGATCACATAATTCCTAACAAAGTTTTGACACAGATTCCCAATTCGGGCATTCACAACATATAGCACGTTGCTGTAAGCAAGCACATTCTCATTCAAAGATGCAAGTTACTATGTAGGAACAAGTTTGTATAGGTATTTAAAAGATGCCCAGAACTGAGCTAAACGTTGTATGTCTCCAACCTCTAGAAATAACTTCATGCCCCATCTCCCTTACTTCCAGCTAGTAAGGATCACATAATTTCTAACAAAGATTTGACACAGATTCCCAGTTCGGGCTACAGAACATATAGCACGTTGCAATAAGCAAGCTCATTCTCATTCAAAGTTGCAAGTTACTATGTAGGAACAAGTTTGTATAGGTATTTCAAAGATGCCCAGAACTGAGCTAAACTTGGTATGTGTCCAACTCCTAGAAATAACTTCATGCCCCATCTCCCTTACTTCCAGCTAGTAAGGATCACATAATTCCTAACAAAGTTTTGACACAGATTCCCAGTTCGGGCATTCAGAACATATAGCACGTTGCTGTAAGCAAGCACATTCTCATTCAACGTTGCAAGTTACTATGTAGGAACAAGTTTATATAGGTATTTAAAAGATGCCCAGAACTGAGCTAAACGTTGTATGTGTCCAACCTCTAGAAATAACCTCATGCCCCATCTCCCTTACTTCCAGCTAGTAAGGATCACATAATTCTTAACAAAGTTTTGACACAGATTCCCAATTCGGGCATTCAGAACATATAGCACGTTGCTGTAAGCAAGCACATTCTCATTCAAAGTTGCAAGTTACTATGTAGGAACAAATTTATATAGGTATTTCAAACATGCCCAGAACTGAGCTAAACGTTGTATGTCTCCAACTCCTAGAAATAACTTCATGCCCCATCTCCCTTACTTCCATCTAGTAAGGATCACATAATTTCTAACAAAGTTTTGACACAGATTCCCAATTCGGGCATTCAGAACATATAGAACGTTGCTGTAAGCAAGCACATTTTCATTCAAAGTTGCAAGTTACTATGTAGGAACCAGTTTGTATAGATATTTCAAAGATGCCCAGAACTGAGCTAAACGTTGTATGACTCCAACTCCTAGAAATAACATCATGCCCCATCTCCCTTACTTCCAGCTAGTAAGAATCACATAATTTCTAACAAAGTTTTGACACAGATTTCCAATTCGGGCATTCAGAACATATAGAACGTTGCTGTAAGGAAGCACATTCTCATTCAAAGTTGCAAGTTACTATGTAGAAACAAGTTTCTATAGGTATTTCAAAGATGCCCAGAACTGAGCTAAAAGTTGTATGACTCCAACTCCTAGAAATAACTTCATGCCCCATCTCCCTTACTTCCAGCTAGTAAGGATCACATAATTCCTAACAAAGTTTTGACACAATTCCCAATTCGGGCATTCAGAAAATATAGCACGTTGCTGTAAGCAAGCACATTCTCATTCAAAGTTGCAAGTTACTATGTAGGAACAAGTTTGTATAGGTATTTCAAAGATGCCCAGAACTGAGCTAAACTTGGTATGTGTCCAACTCCTAGAAATAACTTCAGGCCCCATCTCCCTTACTTCCAGCTAGTAAGGATCACATAATTCCTAACAAAGTTTTGACACAGATTCCCAATTCGGGCATTCAGAACATATAGCACGTTGCTGTAAGCAAGCACATTCTCATTCAAAGTTGCAATTTACTATGTAGGAACCAGTTTGTATAGGCATTTCAAAGATGCCCAGAACTGAGCTAAACTTGGTATGTGTCCATCCTCTAGAAATAACTTCATGCCCCATCTCCCTTACTTCCAGCTAGTAAGGATCACATAATTCCTAACAAAGTTTTGACACAGATCCCAATTCGGGCATTCAGAACATATAGCACGTTGCTGTAAGCAAGCACATTCTCATTCAAAGTTGCAAGTTACTATGTAGGAACAAGTTTGTATAGGTATTTAAAAGATGCCCAGAACTGAGCTAAACGTTGTATGTCTCCAACCTCTAGAAATAACTTCATGCCCCATCTCCCTTACTTCCAGCTAGTAAGAATAACATAATTTCTAACAAAGTTTTGACACAGATTTCCAGTTCGGGCATTCAGAACATATAGCACGTTGCTGTAAGCAAGCTCATTCTCATTCAAAGTTGCAAGTTACTATGTAGGAACAAGTTTGTATAGGTATTTCAAAGATGCCCAGAACTGAGCTAAACGTTGTATGTCTCCAACTCCTAGAAATAACTTCCTGCCCCATCTCCCTTACTTCCAGCTAGTAAGGATCCCATAATTTCTAGCAAAGTTTTGACACAGATTCCCAATTCGGGCATTCAGAACATATAGAACGTTGCTGTAAGCAAGCACATTCTCATTCAAAGTTGCAAGTTACTATGTAGGAACAAGTTTGTATAGGTATTTCAAAGATGCCCAGAACTGAGCTAAAAGTTGTATGACTCCAACTCCTAGAAATAACTTCATTCCTCATCACCCTTACTTCCAGCTAGTAAGGATCACATAATTCCTAACAAAGTTTTGACAGATTCCCAATTCGGGCATTCAGAACATATAGCACGTTGCTGTCAGCAAGCACATTCTCATTCAAAGTTGCAAGTTACTATGTAGGAACAAGTTTCTATAGGTATTTCAAAGATGCCCAGAACTGAGCTAAACTTGGTATGTGTCCAACCTCTAGAAATAACTTCATGCCCCATCTCCCTTACTTCCAGCTAGTAAGGATCACATAATTCCTAACAAAGTTTTGACACAGATCCCAATTCGGGCATTCAGAACATATAGCACGTTGCTGTAAGCAAGCACATTCTCATTCAAAGTTGCAAGTTACTATGTAGGAACCAGTTTGTATAGGTATTTAAAAGATGCCCAGAACTGAGCTAAACGTTGTATGTCTCCAACCTCTAGAAATAACTTCATGCCCCATCTCCCTTACTTCCAGCTAGTAAGAATAACATAATTTCTAACAAAGTTTTGACACAGATTCCCAGTTCGGGCATTCAGAACATATAGCACGTTGCTGTAAGCAAGCTCATTCTCATTCAAAGTTGCAAGTTACTATGTAGGAACAAGTTTGTATAGGTATTTCAAAGATGCCCAGAACTGAGCTAAACTTGGTATGTGTCCAACTCCTAGAAATAACTTCATGCCCCATCTCCCTTACTTCCAGCTAGTAAGGATCACATAATTCCTAACAAAGTTTTGACACAGATTCCCTTTTCGGGCATTCAGAACATATAGC
Organism: Diceros bicornis minor; assembly: GCF_020826845.1. Lineage (NCBI taxonomy): Eukaryota > Metazoa > Chordata > Mammalia > Perissodactyla > Rhinocerotidae > Diceros > Diceros bicornis. The sequence continues at coordinate 516,429 of NC_080778.1, read as the reverse complement.
ACGTTGCTGTAAGCAAGCACATTCTCATTCAAAGTTGCAAGTTACTATGTAGGAACCAGTTTGTATAGGTTTTTCAAAGATGCACAGAACTGAGCTAAACTTGGTATGTGTCCAACCTCTAGAAATAACTTCATGCCCCATCTCCCTTACTTCCAGCTAGTAAGGATCACATAATTCCTAACAAAGTTTTGACACAGATCACAATTCGGGCATTCAGAACATATAGCACGTTGCTGTAAGCAAGCACATTCTCATTCAAAGTTGCAAGTTACTATGTAGGAACAAGTTTGTATAGGTATTTCAAAGATGCCCAGAACTGAGCTAAAAGTTGTATGTCTCCAACTCCTAGAAATAACTTCCTGCCCCATCTCCCTTACTTCCAGCTAGTAAGGATCACATAATTTCTAGCAAAGTTTTGACACAGATTCCCAATTCGGACATTCAGAACATATAGAACGTTGCTGTAAGCAAGCAGATTCTCATTCAAAGTTGCAAGTTACTATGTAGGAACAACTTTCTATAGGTATTTCAAAGATGGCCAGAACTGAGCTAAACGTTGTATGACTCCAACTCCTAGAAATAACTTCATGCCCCATCACCCTTACTTCCAGCTAGTAAGGATCACATAATTCCTAACAAAGTTTTGACACAGATTCCCAATTCGGGCATTCAGAACATATAGCACGTTGCTGTAAGCAAGCACATTCTCATTCAAAGTTGCAAGTTAGTATTTAGGAACAAGTTTCTATAGGTATTTCAAAGATGCCCAGAACTGAGCTAAACTTGGTATGTGTCCAACTTCTAGAAATAACTTCATGCCCCATCTCCCTTACTTCCAGCTAGTAAGGATCACATAATTCCTAACAAAGTTTTGACACAGATCCCAATTCGGGCATTCAGAACATATAGCACGTTGCTGTAAGCAAGCACATTCTCATTCAAAGTTGCAAGTTACTATGTAGGAACAAGTTTGTATAGGTATTTAAAAGATGCCCAGAACTGAGCTAAACGTTGTATGTGTCCAACCTCTAGAAATAACTTCATGCCCCATCTCCCTTACTTCCAGCTAGTAGGGATCACATAATTCCTAACAAAGTTTTGACACAGATTCCCAATTCGGGCATTCAGAACATATAGCAGGTTGCTGCAAGCAAGCACATTCTCATTCAAAGTTGCAAGTTACTATGTAGGAACAAGTTTGTATTGGTATTTCAAAGATGCCCAGAACTGAGCTAAACTTGGTATGTGTCCAACTCCTAGAAATAACTTCATGCCCCATCTCCCTTACTTCCAGCTAGTAAGGATCACATAATTCCTAACAAAGTTTTGACACAGATTCCCTTTTCGGGCATTCAGAACATATAGCACGTTGCTGTAAGCAAGCACATTCTCATTCAAAGTTGCAATTTACTATGTAGGAACCAGTTTGTATAGGTATTTCAAAGATGCCCAGAACTGAGCTAAACTTGGTATGTGTCCAACCTCTAGAAATAACTTCATGCCCCATCTCCCTTACTTCCAGCTAGTAAGGATCACATAAATCCTAACAAAGTTTTGACACAGATCCCAATTCGGGCATTCAGAACATATAGCACGTTGCTGTAAGCAAGCACATTCTCATTCAAAGTTGCAAGTTACTATGTAGGAACAAGTTTGTATAGGTATGTAAAAGATGCCCAGAACTGAGCTAAACGTTGTATGTCTCCAACTCCTAGAAATAACTTCCTGCCCCATCTCCCTTACTTCCAGCTAGTAAGGATCCCATAATTTCTAGCAAAGTTTTGACACAGATTCCCAATTCGGGCATTCAGAACATATAGAACGTTGCTGTAAGCAAGCACATTCTCATTCAAAGTTGCAAGTTACTATGTAGGAACAAGTTTGTATAGGTATTTCAAAGATGCCCAGAACTGAGCTAAAAGTTGTATGTCTCCAACTCCTAGAAATAACTTCCTGCCCCATCTCCCTTACTTCCAGCTAGTAAGGATCACATAATTTCTAGCAAAGTTTTGACACAGATTCCCAATTCGGACATTCAGAACATATAGAACGTTGCTGTAAGCAAGCACATTCTCATTCAAAGTTGCAAGTTACTATGTAGGAACAACTTTCTATAGGTATTTCAAAGATGGCCAGAACTGAGCTAAACGTTGTATGACTCCAACTCCTAGAAATAACTTCATGCCTCATCACCCTTACTTCCAGCTAGTAAGGATCACATAATTCCTAACAAAGTTTTGACACAGATTCCCAATTCGGGCATTCAGAACATATAGCACGTTGCTGTAAGCAAGCACATTCTCATTCAAAGTTGCAAGTTAGTATTTAGGAACAAGTTTCTATAGGTATTTCAAAGATGCCCAGAACTGAGCTAAACTTGGTATGTGTCCAACTTCTAGAAATAACTTCATGCCCCATCTCCCTTACTTCCAGCTAGTAAGGATCACATAATTCCTAACAAAGTTTTGACACAGATCCCAATTCGGGCATTCAGAACATATAGCACGTTGCTGTAAGCAAGCACATTCTCATTCAAAGTTGCAAGTTACTATGTAGGAACAAGTTTGTATAGGTATTTAAAAGATGCCCAGAACTGAGCTAAACGTTGTATGTGTCCAACCTCTAGAAATAACTTCATGCCCCATCTCCCTTACTTCCAGCTAGTAAGGATCACATAATTCCTAACAAAGTTTTGACACAGATTCCCAATTCGGGCATTCAGAACATATAGCAGGTTGCTGCAAGCAAGCACATTCTCATTCAAAGTTGCAAGTTACTATGTAGGAACAAGTTTGTATTGGTATTTCAAAGATGCCCAGAACTGAGCTAAACTTGGTATGTGTCCAACTCCTAGAAATAACTTCATGCCCCATCTCCCTTACTTCCAGCTAGTAAGGATCACATAATTCCTAACAAAGTTTTGACACAGATTCCCTTTTCGGGCATTCAGAACATATAGCACGTTGCTGTAAGCAAGCACATTCTCATTCAAAGTTGCAATTTACTATGTAGGAACCAGTTTGTATAGGTATTTCAAAGATGCCCAGAACTGAGCTAAACTTGGTATGTGTCCAACCTCTAGAAATAACTTCATGCCCCATCTCCCTTACTTCCAGCTAGTAAGGATCACATAAATCCTAACAAAGTTTTGACACAGATCCCAATTCGGGCATTCAGAACATATAGCACGTTGCTGTAAGCAAGCACATTCTCATTCAAAGTTGCAAGTTACTATGTAGGAACAAGTTTGTATAGGTATGTAAAAGATGCCCAGAACTGAGCTAAACGTTGTATGTCTCCAACTCCTAGAAATAACTTCCTGCCCCATCTCCCTTACTTCCAGCTAGTAAGGATCCCATAATTTCTAGCAAAGTTTTGACACAGATTCCCAATTCGGGCATTCAGAACATATAGAACGTTGCTGTAAGCAAGCACATTCTCATTCAAAGTTGCAAGTTACTATGTAGGAACAAGTTTGTATAGGTATTTCAAAGATGCCCAGAACTGAGCTAAACGTTGTATGACTCCAACTCCTAGAAATAACTTCATGCCTCATCACCCTTACTTCCAGCTAGTAAGGATCACATAATTCCTAACAAAGTTTTGACAGATTCCCTTTTCGGGCATTCAGAACATATAGCACGTTTCTGTAAGCAAGCACATTCTCATTCAAAGTTGCAAGTTACTATGTAGGAACAAGTTTCTATAGGCATTTCAAAGATGCCCAGAACTGAGCTAAACTTGGTATGTGTCCATCCTCTAGAAATAACTTCATGCCCCATCTCCCTTACTTCCAGCTAGTAAGGATCACATAATTCCTAACAAAGTTTTGACACAGATCCCAATTCGGGCATTCAGAACATATAGCACGTTGCTGTAAGCAAGCACATTCTCATTCAAAGTTGCAAGTTACTATGTAGGAACCAGTTTGTATAGGTATTTTAAAGATGCCCAGAACTGAGCTAAACGTTGTATGTCTCCAACCTCTAGAAATAACTTCATGCCCCATCTCCCTTACTTCCAGCTAGTAAGAATAACATAATTTCTAACAAAGTTTTGACACAGATTCCCAGTTCGGGCATTCAGAACATATAGCACGTTGCTGTAAGCAAGCTCATTCTCATTCAAAGTTGCAAGTTACTATGTAGGAACAAGTTTGTATAGGTATTTCAAAGATGCCCAGAACTGAGCTAAACGTTGTATCTCTCCAACTCCTAGAAATAACTTCCTGCCCCATCTCCCTTACTTCCAGCTAGTAAGTATCCCATAATTTCTAGCAAAGTTTTGACACAGATTCCCAATTCGGGCATTCAGAACATATAGAACGTTGCTGTAAGCAAGCACATTCTCATTCAAAGTTGCAAGTTACTATGTAGGAACAAGTTTGTATAGGTATTTCAAAGATGCCCAGAACTGAGCTAAACGTTGTATGACTCCAACTCCTAGAAATAACTTCATGCCTCATCACCCTTACTTCCAGCTAGTAAGGATCACATAATTCCTAACAAAGTTTTGACAGATTCCCAATTCGGGCATTCAGAACATATAGCACGTTGCTGTAAGCAAGCACATTCTCATTCAAAGTTGCAAGTTACTATGTAGGAACAAGTTTCTATAGGTATTTCAAAGATGCCCAGAACTGAGCTAACGTTGTATGACTCCAACTCCTAGAAATAACTTCATGCCTCATCACCCTTACTTCCAGCTAGTAAGGATCACATAATTCCTAACAAAGTTTTGACACAGATTCCCAATTCGGGCATTCAGAACATATAGCACGTTGCTGTAAGCAAGCACATTCTCATTCAAAGTTGCAAGTTAGTATTTAGGAACAAGTTTCTATAGGTATTTCAAAGATGCCCAGAACTGAGCTAAACTTGGTATGTGTCCAACTTCTAGAAATAACTTCCTGCCCCATCTCCCTTACTTCCAGCTAGTAAGGATCACATAATTCCTAACAAAGTTTTGACACAGATCCCAATTCGGGCATTCAGAACATATAGCACGTTGCTGTAAGCAAGCACATTCTCATTCCAAGTTGCAAGTTACTATGTAGGAACCAGTTTGTATAGGTATTTAAAAGATGCCCAGAACTGAGCTAAACGTTGTATGTCTCCAACCTCTAGAAATAACTTCATGCCCCATCTCCCTTACTTCCAGCTAGTAAGGATCACATAATTCCTAACAAAGTTTTGACACAGATTCCCAATTCGGGCATTCAGAACATATAGCACGTTGCTGCAAGCAAGCACATTCTCATTCAAAGTTGCAAGTTACTATGTAGGAACAAGTTTGTATAGGTATTTCAAAGATGCCCAGAACTGAGCTAAACGTTGTATGTCTCCAACTCCTAGAAATAACTTCATGCACCATCTCCCTTACTTCCAGCTAGTAAGGATCACATAATTTCTAACAAAGTTTTGACACAGATTCCCAATTCGTGCATTCAGAACATATAGAACGTTGCTGTAAGCAAGCAAATTCTCATTCAAAGTTGCAAGTTACTATGTAGGAACAAGTTTCTATAGGTATTTCAAAGATGCCCAAAACTGAGCTAAACGTTGTATGACTCCAAATCCTAGAAATAACTTCATGCCCCATCTCCCTTACTTCCAGCTAGTAAGGATCACATAATTTCTAACAATGTTTTGACACAGATTTCCAATTCGGGCATTCAGAACATATAGAACGTTGCTGTAAAGAAGCACATTCTCATTCAAAGTTGCAAGTTACTATGTAGGAACAAGTTTCTATAGGTATTTCAAAGATGCCCAGAACTGAGCTAAAAGATGTATGTCTCCAACTCCTAGAAATAACTTCATGCCCAATCTCCCTTACTTCCAGCTAGTAAGGATCACATAATTTTTAACAAAGTTTTGACACAGATTCCCAATTCGGGCATTCAGAACATATAACACGTTGCTGTAAGCAAGCACATTCTCATTCAAAGTTGCAAGTTACTATGAAGGAACAAGTTTGTATAGGTATTTCAAAGATGCCCAGAACTGAGCTAAACTTGGTATGTGTCCAACTCCTAGAAATAACTTCATGCCCCATCTCCCCTACTTCCAGCTAGTAAGGATCACATAATTCCTAACAAAGTTTTGACACAGATTTCCAAATCGGGCATTCAGAACATATAGCACGTTGCTGTAAGCAAGCACATTCTCATTCAAAGTTGCAAGTTACTATGTAGGAACCAGTTTGTATAGGTATTTCAAAGATGCCCAGAACTGAGCTAAACGTTGTATGTCTCCAACTCCCAGAAATAACTTCATGCCCCATCTCCCTTACTTCCAGCTAGTAAGGATCACATAATTTCTAACAAAGTTTTGACACAGATTCCCAATTCGAGCATTCAGAACATATAGAACGTTGCTGTAAGCAAGCAAATTCTCATTCAAAGATGCAAGTTACTATGTAGGAACAAGTTTCTATAGGTATTTCAAAGATGCCCAAAACTGAGCTAAACGTTGTATGACTCCAAATCCTAGAAATAACTTCATGCCCCATCTCCCTTACTTCCAGCTAGTAAGGATAACATAATTTCTAACAATGTTTTGACACAGATTTCCAATTCGGGCATTCAGAACATATAGAACGTTGCTGTAAAGAAGCACATTCTCATTCAAAGTTGCAAGTTACTATGTAGGAACAAGTTTCTATAGGTATTTCAAAGATGCCCAGAACTGAGCTAAAAGATGTATGTCTCCAACTCCTAGAAATAACTTCATGCCCAATCTCCCTTACTTCCAGCTAGTAAGGATCACATAATTTTTAACAAAGTTTTGACACAGATTCCCAATTCGGGCATTCAGAACATATAGCACGTTGCTGTAAGCAAGCACATTCTCATTCAAAGTTGCAAGTTACTATGAAGGAACAAGTTTGTATAGGTATTTCAAAGATGCCCAGAACTGAGCTAAACTTGGTATGTGTCCAACTCCTAGAAATAACTTCATGCCCCATCTCCCCTACTTCCAGCTAGTAAGGATCACATAATTCCTAACAAAGTTTTGACACAGATTTCCAAATCGGGCATTCAGAACATATAGCACGTTGCTGTAAGCAAGCACATTCTCATTCAAAGTTGCAAGTTACTATGTAGGAACCAGTTTGTATAGGTATTTCAAAGATGCCCAGAACTGAGCTAAACGTTGTATGTCTCCAACTCCCAGAAATAACTTCATGCCCCATCTCCCTTACTTCCAGCTAGTAAGGATCACATAATTTCTAACAAAGTTTTGACACAGATTCCCAATTCGTGAATTCAGAACATATAGAACGTTGCTGTAAGCAAGCACATTCTCATTCAAAGTTGCAAGTTACTATGTAGGAACAAGTTTCTATAGGTATTTCAAAGATGCCCAGAACTGAGCTAAACTTGGTATGTGTCCAACCTCTAGAAATAACTTCATGCCCCATCTCCCTTACTTCCAGCTATTAAGGATCACATAATTCCTAACAAAGTTTTGACACAGATCCCAATTCGGGCATTCAGAACATATAGCACGTTGCTGTAAGCAAGCACATTCTCATTCAAAGTTGCAAGTAACTATGTAGGAACAAGTTTGTATAGGTATTTCAAAGATGCCCAGAACTGAGCTAAACTTTGTATGTCTCCAACTCCTAGAAATAACTTCCTGCCCCATCTCCCTTACTTCCAGCTAGTAAGGATCACATAATTTTTAGCAAAGTTTTGACACAGATTCCCAATTCGGGCATTCAGAACATATAGAACGTTGCTGTAAGCAAGCACATTCTCATTCAAAGTTGCAAGTTACTATGTAGGAACAAGTTTCTATAGGTATTTCAAAGATGCCCAGAACTGAGCAAAACGTTGTATGACTCCAACTCCTGGAAATAACTTCATGCCTCATCACCCTTACTTCCAGATAGTAAGGATCACATAATTCCTAACAAAGTTTTGACACAGATTCCCAATTCGGGCATTCAGAACATATAGCACGTTGCTGTAAGCAAGCACATTCTCATTCAAAGTTGCAAGTTACTATTTAGGAACAAGTTTCTATAGGTATTTCAAAGATGCCCAGAACTGAGCTAAACTTGGTATGTGTCCAACCTCTAGAAATAACTTCATGCCCCATCTCCCTTACTTCCAGCTAGTAAGAATCACATAATTCCTAACAAAGTTTTGACACAGATCCCAATTCGGGCATTCAGAACATATAGCACGTTGCTGTAAGCAAGCACATTCTCATTCAAAGTTGCAAGTTACTATGTAGGAACAAGTTTGTATAGGTATTTAAAAGATGCCCAGAACTGAGCTAAACGTTGTATGTGTCCAACCTCTAGAAATAACTTCATGCCACATCTCCCTTACTTCCAGCTAGTAAGGATCACATAATTCCTAACAAAGTTTTGACACAGATTCCCAATTCGGGCATTCAGAACATATAGCACGTTGCTGTAAGCAAGCACATTCTCATTCAAAGTTGCAAGTTACTATGTAGGAACAAGTTTGTATAGGTATTTCAAACATGCTCAGAACTGAGCTAAACGTTGTATGTCTCCAACTCCTAGAAATAACTTCATGCCCCATCTCCCTTACTTCAAGCTAGTAAGGATCACATAATTTCTAACAAAGTTTTGACACAGATTCCCAATTCGTGCATTCAGAACATATAGCACGTTGCTGTAAGCAAGCACATTCTCATTCAAAGTTGCAAGTTACTATGTAGAAACAGTTTCTATAGGTATTTCAAAGATGCCCAGAACTGAGCTAAACTTGGTATGTGTCCAACTCCTAGAAATAACTTCATGCCCCATCTCCCTTACTTCCTTCTAGTAAGGATCACATAATTCCTAACAAAGTTTTGACACAGATTTCCAATTCGGGCATTCAGAACATATAGCACGTTGCTGTAAGCAAGCACATTCTCATTCAAAGTTGCAAGTTACTATGTAGGAACCAGTTTGTATAGGTATTTCAAAGATGCCCAGAACTGAGCTAAAATTGGTATGTGTCCAACCTCTAGAAATAACTTCATGCCCCATCTCCCTTACTTCCAGCTAGTAAGGATCACATAATTCCTAACAAAGTTTTGACACAGATCCCAATTCGGGCATTCAGAACATATAGCACGTTGCTGTAAGCAAGCACATTCTCATTCAAAGTTGCAAGTTACTATGTAGGAACAAGTTTGTATAGGTATTTCAAAGATGCCCCGAACTGAGCTAAACATTGTATGTCTCCAACTCCTAGAAATAACTTCCTCCCCCATCTCCCTTACTTCCAGCTAGTAAGGATCACATAATTTCTAGCAAAGTTTTGACACAGATTCCCAATTCGGGCATTCAGAACATATAGAACGTTGCTGTAAGCAAGCACATTCTCATTCAACGTTGCAAGTTACTATGTAGGAACAAGTTTGTATAGGTATTTCAAAGATGCCCAGAACTGAGCTAAACTTGGTATGTGTCCAACTCCTAGAAATAACTTCATGCCCCCTCTCCCTTACTTCCAGCTAGTAAGGATCACATAATTCCTAACAAAGTTTTGACACAGATTCCCAATTCGGGCATTCAGAACATATAGCACGTTGCTGTAAGCAAGCACATTCTCATTCAAAGTTGATAGTTACTATGTAGGAACAAGTTTCTATACGTATTTCAAAGATGCCCAGAACTGAGTTAAACGTTGTATGACTCCAACTCCTAGAAATAACTTCATGCCTCATCTCCCTTATTTCCAGCTAGTAAGGATCACATAATTCCTAACAAAGTTTTGACACAGATTCCCAATTCGGGCATTCAGAACATATAGCACGTTGCTGTAAGCAAGCACATTCTCATTCAAAGTTTCAAGTTACTATGTAGGAACAGTTTGTATAGGTATTTCAAAGATGCCCAGAACTGAGCTAAACTTGGTATGTGTCCAACCTCTAGAAATAACTTCATGCCCCAACTCCCTTACTTCCAGCTAGTAACGATCACATAATTCCTAACAAAGTTTTGACACAGATTCCCAATTCGGGCATTCAGAACATATAGCACGTTGCTGTAAGCAAGCACATTCTCATACAAAGTTGCAAGTTACTATGTAGGAACAAGTTTGTATAGGTATTTCAAAGATGCCCAGAACTGAGCTAAACTTGGTATGTGTCCAACTCCTAGAAATAACTTCATGCCTCATCACCCTTACTTCCAGCTAGTAAGGATCACATAATTCCTAACAAAGTTTTGACAGATTCCCAATTCGGTCATTCAGAACATATAGCACGTTGCTGTAAGCAAGCACATTCTCATTCAAAGTTGCAAGTTACTATGTAGGAACAAGTTTCTATAGGCATTTCAAAGATGCCCAGAACTGAGCTAAACTTGGTATGTGTCCAACCTCTAGAAATAACTTCATGCCCCATCTCCCTTACTTCCAGCTAGTAATGATCACATAATTCCTAACAAAGTTTTGACACAGATCCCAATTCGGGCATTCAGAACATATAGCACGTTGCTGTAAGCAAGCACATTCTCATTCAAAGTTGCAAGTTACTATGTAGGAACCAGTTTGTATAGGTATTTAAAAGATGCCCAGAACTGAGCTAAACGTTGTATGTCTCCAACCTCTAGAAATAGCTTCATGCCCCATCTCCCTTACTTCCAGCTAGTAAGAATAACATAATTTCTAACAAAGTTTTGACACAGATTCCCAGTTCGGGCATTCAGAACATATAGCACGTTGCTGTAAGCAAGCTCATTCTCATTCAAAGTTGCAAGTTACTATGTAGGAACAAGTTTGTATAGGTATTTCAAAGATGCCCAGAACTGAGCTAAACTTGGTATGTGTCCAAGCTCTAGAAATAACTTCATGCCCCATCTCCCTTACTTCCAGCTAGTAAGGATCACATAATTCCTAACAAACTTTTGACACATATCCCAATTCGGGCATTCAGAACATATAGCACGTTGCTGTAAGCAAGCACATTCTCATTCAAAGTTGCAATTTACTATGTAGGAACAAGTTTGTATAGGTATTTAAAAGATGCCCAGAACTGAGCTAAACGTTGTATGTCTCCAACCTCTAGAAATAACTTCATGCCCCACCTCCCTTACTTCCAGGTAGTAAAGATCACATAATTTCTAATAAAGATTTGACACAGATTCCCAGTTCGGGCATTCAGATCATATAGCACGTTGCTGTAAGCAAGCTCATTCTCATTCAAAGTTGCAAGTTACTATGTAGGAACAAGTTTGTATAGGTATTTCAAAGATGCCCAGAACTGAGCTAAACTTGGTATGTGTCCAACTCCTAGAAATAACTTCATGCCCCATCTCCCTTACTTCCAGCTAGTAAGGATCACATAATTCCTAACAAAGTTTTGACACAGATTCCCAATTCGGGCATTCAGAACATATAGCACGTTGCTGTAAGCAAGCACATTCTCATTCAAAGTTGCAAGTTACTATGTAGGAACAAGTTTGTATAGGTATTTCAAAGATGCCCAGAACTGAGCTAAACGTTGCATGTCTCCAACTCCTAGAAATAACTTCCTGCCCCATCTCCCTTACTTCCAGCTAGTAAGGATCCCATAATTTCTAGCAAAGTTTTGACACAGATTCCCAATTCGGGCATTCAGAACATATAGAACGTTGCTGTAAGCAAGCACATTCTCATTCAAAGTTGCAAGTTACTATGTAGGAACAAGTTTGTATAGGTATTTCAAAGATGCCCAGAACTGAGCTAAACGTTGTATGACTCCAACTCCTAGAAATACCTTCATTCCTCATCACCCTTACTTCCAGCTAGTAAGGATCACATAATTCCTAATAAAGTTTTGACAGATTCCCAATTCGGGCATTCAGAACATATAGCACGTTGCTGTAAGCAAGCACATTCTCATTCAAAGTTGCAAGTTACTATGTAGGAACAAGTTTCTATAGGTATTTCAAAGATGCCCAGAACTGAGCTAAACTTGGTATGTGTCCAACCTCTAGAAATAACTTCATGCCCCATCTCCCTTACTTCCAGCTAGTAAGGATCACATAATTCCTAACAAAGTTTTGACACAGATCCCAATTCGGGCATTCAGAACATATAGCACGTTGCTGTAAGCAAGCACATTCTCATTCAAAGTTGCAAGTTACTATGTAGGAACCAGTTTGTATAGGTATTTAAAAGATGCCCAGAACTGAGCTAAACGTTGTATGTCTCCAACCTCTAGAAATAACTTCATGCCCCATCTCCCTTACTTCCAGCTAGTAAGAATAACATAATTTCTAACAAAGTTTTGACACAGATTCCCAGTTCGGGCATTCAGAACATATAGCACGTTGCTGTAAGCAAGCTCATTCTCATTCAAAGTTGCAAGTTACTATGTAGGAACAAGTTTGTATAGGTATTTCAAAGATGCCCAGAACTGAGCTAAACTTGGTATGTGTCCAAGCTCTAGAAATAACTTCATGCCCCATCTCCCTTACTTCCAGCTAATAAGGATCACATAATTCCTAACAAACTTTTGACACAGATCCCAATTCGGGCATTCAGAACATATAGCACGTTGCTGTAAGCAAGCACATTCTCATTCAAAGTTGCAAGTTAGTATTTAGGAACAAGTTTCTATAGGTATTTCAAAGATGCCCAGAACTGAGCTAAACTTGGTATGTGTCCAACCTCTAGAAATAACTTCATGCCCCATCTCCCTTACTTCCAGCTAGTAAGGATCACATAATTCCTAACAAAGTTTTGACACAGATCCCAATTCGGGCATTCAGAACATATAGCACGTTGCTGTAAGCAAGCACATTCTCATTCAAAGTTGCAAGTTACTATGTAGGACCAAGTTTGTATAGGTATTTAAAAGATGCCCAGAACTGAGCTAAACTTGGTATGTGTCCAACTCCTAGAAATAACTTCATGCCCCATCTCCCTTACTTCCAGCTAGTAAGGATCACATAATTCCTAACAAAGTTTTGACACAGATTCCCAATTCGGGCAATCAGAACATATAGCACGTTGTTGTAAGCAAGCACATTCTCATTCAAAGTTGCAAGTTACTATGTAGGAACAAGTTTCTATAGGTATTTCAAAGATGCCCAGAACTGAGCTAAACGTTGTATGACTCCAACTCCTAGAAATAACTTCATGCCTCATCTCCCTTATTTCCAGCTAGTAAGGATCACATAATTCCTAACAAAGTTTTGACACAGATTCCCAATTCGGGCATTCAGAACATATAGCACGTTGCTGTAAGCAAGCACATTCTCATTCAAAGTTTCAAGTTACTATGTAGGAACAAGTTTGTATAGGTATTTCAAAGATGCCCAGAACTGAGCTAAACTTGGTATGTGTCCAACCTCTAGAAATAACTTCATGCCCCAACTCCCTTACTTCCAGCTAGTAACGATCATATAATTCCTAACAAAGTTTTGACACAGATTCCCAATTCGGGCATTCAGAACATATAGCACGTTGCTGTAAGCAAGCACATTCTCATTCAAAGTTGCAAGTTACTATGTAGGAACAAGTTTGTATAGGTATTTCAAAGATGCCCAGAACTGAGCTAAACTTGGTATGTGTCCAACTCCTAGAAATAACTTCATGCCCCATCTCCCTTACTTCCAGCTAGTAAGGATCACATAATTCCTAACAAAGTTTTGACACAGATCCCAATTCGGGCATTCAGAACATATAGCACGTTGCTGTAAGCAAGCACATTCTCATTCAAAGTTGCAAGTTACTATGTAGGAACAAGTTTCTATAGGTATTTCAAAGATGCCCAGAACTGAGCTAAAAGTTGTATGACTCCAACTCCTAGAAATAACTTCATGCCCCATCTCCCTTACTTCAAGCTAGTAAGGATCACATAATTCCTAACAAAGTTTTGACACAGATTTCCAATTCGGGCATTCAGAACATATAGCACGTTGCTGTAAGCAAGCACATTCTCATTCAAAGTTGCAAGTTACTATGTAGGAACAAGTTTGTATAGGTATTTCAAAGATGCCCAGAACTGAGCTAAACTTGGTATGTGTCCAACCTCTAGAAATAACTTCATGCCCCATCTCCCTTACTTCCAGCTAGTAAGGATCACATAATTCCTAACAAAGTTTTGACACAGATCCCAATTCGGGCATTCAGAACATATAGCACGTTGCTGTAAGCAAGCACATTCTCATTCAAAGTTGCAAGTTACTATGTAGGAACAAGTTTGTATAGGTATTTGAAAGATGCCCAGAACTGAGCTAAAGGTTGTATGTGTCCAACCTCTAGAAATAACTTCATGCCCCATCTCCCTTACTTCCAGCTAGTAAGGATCACATAATTCCTAACAAAGTTTTGACACAGATTCCCAATTCGGGCATTCAGAACATATAGCACGTTGCTGTAAGCAAGCACATTCTCATTCAAAGTTGAAAGTTACTATGTAGGAACAAGTTTGTATAGGTATTTCAAAGATGCCCAGAACTGAGCTAAACGTTGTATGTCTCCAACTCCTAGAAATAACTTCATGCCCCATCTCCCTTACTTCCAGCTAGTAAGGATCACATAATTTCTAACAAAGTTTTGACACAGATTCCCAATTCGGGCACTCAGAACATATAGAACGTTGCTGTAAGCAAGCACATTCTCATTCAAAGTTGCAAGTTACTATGTAGGAACAAGTTTGTATAGGTATTTCAAAGATGCCCAGAACTGAGCTAAAGTTGGTATGTGTCCAACTCCTAGAAATAACTTCATGCCCCATCTCCCTTACTTCCAGCTAGTAAGGATCACATAATTCCTAACAAAGTTTTGACACAGATTCCCACTTCGGGCATTCAGAACATATAGCACGTTGCTGTAAGCAAGCACATTCTCATTCAAAGTTGCAAGTTACTATGTAGGAACAAGTTTCTATAGGTATTTCAAAGATGCCCAGAACTGAGCTAAACGTTGTATGACTCCAACTCCTAGAAATAACTTCATGCCTCATCTCCCTTATTTCCAGCTAGTAAGGATAACATAATTCCTAACAAAGTTTTGACACAGATTCCCAATTCGGGCATTCAGAACATATAGCACGTTGCTGTAAGCAAGCACATTCTCATTCAAAGTTGCAAGTTACTATGTAGGAACAAGTTTCTATAGGTATTTCAAAGATGCCCAGAACTGAGCTAAACGTTGTATGACTCCAACTCCTAGAAATAACTTCATGCCTCATCTCCCTTATTTCCAGCTAGTAAGGATCACATAATTCCTAACAAAGTTTTGACACAGATTCCCAATTCGGGCATTCAGAACATATAGCACGTTGCTGTAAGCAAGCACATTCTCATTCAAAGTTTCAAGTTACTATGTAGGAACAAGTTTGTATAGGTATTTCAAAGATGCCCAGAACTGAGCTAAACTTGGCATGTGTCCAACCTCTAGAAATAACTTCATGCCCCAACTCCCTTACTTCCAGCTAGTAACGATCACATAATTCCTAACAAAGTTTTGACACAGATTCCCAATTCGGGCATTCAGAACATATAGCACGTTGCTGTAAGCAAGCACATTCTCATTCAAAGTTGCAAGTTACTATGTAGGAACAAGTTTGTATAGGTATTTCAAAGATGCCCAGAACTGAGCTAAACTGGGTATGTGTCCAACTCCTAGAAATAACTTCATGCCCCCTCTCCCTTACTTCCAGCTAGTAAGGATCACATAATTCCTAACAAAGTTTTGACACAGATTCCCAATTCGGGCATTCAGAACATATAGCACGTTGCTGTAAGCAAGCACATTCTCATTCAAAGTTGCAAGTTACTATGTAGGAACAAGTTTCTATACGTATTTCAAAGATGCCCAGAACTGAGTTAAACGTTGTATGACTCCAACTCCTAGAAATAACTTCATGCCTCATCTCCCTTATTTCCAGCTAGTAAGGATCACATAATTCCTAACAAAGTTTTGACACAGATTCCCAATTCGGGCATTCAGAACATATAGCACGTTGCTGTAAGCAAGCACATTCTCATTCAAAGTTTCAAGTTACTATGTAGGAACAAGTTTGTATAGGTATTTCAAAGATGCCCAGAACTGAGCTAAACTTGGTATGTGTCCAACCTCTAGAAATAACTTCATGCCCCAACTCCCTTACTTCCAGCTAGTAACGATCACATAATTCCTAACAAAGTTTTGACACAGATTCCCAATTCGGGCATTCAGAACATATAGCACGTTGCTGTAAGCAAGCACATTCTCATTCAAAGTTGCAAGTTACTATGTAGGAACAAGTTTCTATAGGTATTTCAAAGATGCCCAGAACTGAGCTAAACTGGGTATGTGTCCAACTCCTAGAAATAACTTCATGCCCCCTCTCCCTTACTTCCAGCTAGTAAGGATCACATAATTCCTAACAAAGATTTGACACAGATTCCCAATTCGGGCATTCAGAACATATAGCACGTTGCTGTAAGCAAGCACATTCTCATTCAAAGTTGCAAGTTACTATGTAGGAACAAGTTTCTATACGTATTTCAAAGATGCCCAGAACTGAGTTAAACGTTGTATGACTCCAACTCCTAGAAATAACTTCATGCCTCATCTCCCTTATTTCCAGCTAGTAAGGATCACATAATTCCTAACAAAGTTTTGACACAGATTCCCAATTCGGGCATTCAGAACATATAGCACGTTGCTGTAAGCAAGCACATTCTCATTCAAAGTTGCAAGTTACTAGTTAGGAACAAGTTTGTATAGGTATTTCAAAGATGCCCAGAACTGAGCTAAACTTGGTATGTGTCCAACCTCTAGAAATAACTTCTTGCCCCAACTCCCTTACTTCCAGCTAGTAACGATCACATAATTCCTAACAAAGTTTTGACACAGATTCCCAATTCGGGCATTCAGAACATATAGCACGTTGCTGTAAGCAAGCACATTCTCATTCAAAGTTGCAAGTTACTAGTTAGGAACAAGTTTGTATAGGTATTTCAAAGATGCCCAGAACTGAGCTAAACTTGGTATGTGTCCAACTCCTAGAAATAACTTCATGCCCCATCTCCCTTACTTCCAGCTAGTAAGGATCACATAATTCCTAACAAAGTTTTGACACAGATTCCCAATTCGGGCAATCAGAACATATAGCACGTTGTTGTAAGCAAGCACATTCTCATTCAAAGTTGCAAGTTACTATGTAGGAACAAGTTTCTATAGGTATTTCAAAGATGCCCAGAACTGAGCTAAACGTTGTATGACTCCAACTCCTAGAAATAACTTCATGCCTCATCTCCCTTATTTCCAGCTAGTAAGGATCACATAATTCCTAACAAAGTTTTGACACAGATTCCCAATTCGGGCATTCAGAACATATAGCACGTTGCTGTAAGCAAGCACATTCTCATTCAAAGTTTCAAGTTACTATGTAGGAACAAGTTTGTATAGGTATTTCAAAGATGCCCAGAACTGAGCTAAACTTGGTATGTGTCCAACCTCTAGAAATAACTTCATGCCCCAACTCCCTTACTTCCAGCTAGTAACGATCATATAATTCCTAACAAAGTTTTGACACAGATTCCCAATTCGGGCATTCAGAACATATAGCACGTTGCTGTAAGCAAGCACATTCTCATTCAAAGTTGCAAGTTACTATGTAGGAACAAGTTTGTATAGGTATTTCAAAGATGCCCAGAACTGAGCTAAACTTGGTATGTGTCCAACTCCTAGAAATAACTTCATGCCCCATCTCCCTTACTTCCAGCTAGTAAGGATCACATAATTCCTAACAAAGTTTTGACACAGATCCCAATTCGGGCATTCAGAACATATAGCACGTTGCTGTAAGCAAGCACATTCTCATTCAAAGTTGCAAGTTACTATGTAGGAACAAGTTTGTATAGGTAGTTCAAAGATGCCCAGAACTGAGCTAAACGTTGTATGTCTCCAACTCCTAGAAATAACTTCATGCCCCATCTCCCTTACTTCCAGCTAGTAAGGATCACATAATTTCTAGCAAAGTTTTGACACAGATTCCCAATTCGGGCATTCAGAACATATAGCACGTTGCTGTAAGCAAGCACATTCTCATTCAAAGTTTCAAGTTACTATGTAGGAACAAGTTTGTATAGGTATTTCAAAGATGCCCAGAACTGAGCTAAACTTGGCATGTGTCCAACCTCTAGAAATAACTTCATGCCCCAACTCCCTTACTTCCAGCTAGTAACGATCACATAATTCCTAACAAAGTTTTGACACAGATTCCCAATTCGGGCATTCAGAACATATAGCACGTTGCTGTAAGCAAGCACATTCTCATTCAAAGTTGCAAGTTACTATGTAGGAACAAGTTTGTATAGGTATTTCAAAGATGCCCAGAACTGAGCTAAACTGGGTATGTGTCCAACTCCTAGAAATAACTTCATGCCCCCTCTCCCTTACTTCCAGCTAGTAAGGATCACATAATTCCTAACAAAGTTTTGACACAGATTCCCAATTCGGGCATTCAGAACATATAGCACGTTGCTGTAAGCAAGCACATTCTCATTCAAAGTTGCAAGTTACTATGTAGGAACAAGTTTCTATACGTATTTCAAAGATGCCCAGAACTGAGTTAAACGTTGTATGACTCCAACTCCTAGAAATAACTTCATGCCTCATCTCCCTTATTTCCAGCTAGTAAGGATCACATAATTCCTAACAAAGTTTTGACACAGATTCCCAATTCGGGCATTCAGAACATATAGCACGTTGCTGTAAGCAAGCACATTCTCATTCAAAGTTTCAAGTTACTATGTAGGAACAAGTTTGTATAGGTATTTCAAAGATGCCCAGAACTGAGCTAAACTTGGTATGTGTCCAACCTCTAGAAATAACTTCATGCCCCAACTCCCTTACTTCCAGCTAGTAACGATCACATAATTCCTAACAAAGTTTTGACACAGATTCCCAATTCGGGCATTCAGAACATATAGCACGTTGCTGTAAGCAAGCACATTCTCATTCAAAGTTGCAAGTTACTATGTAGGAACAAGTTTCTATAGGTATTTCAAAGATGCCCAGAACTGAGCTAAACTGGGTATGTGTCCAACTCCTAGAAATAACTTCATGCCCCCTCTCCCTTACTTCCAGCTAGTAAGGATCACATAATTCCTAACAAAGATTTGACACAGATTCCCAATTCGGGCATTCAGAACATATAGCACGTTGCTGTAAGCAAGCACATTCTCATTCAAAGTTGCAAGTTACTATGTAGGAACAAGTTTCTATACGTATTTCAAAGATGCCCAGAACTGAGTTAAACGTTGTATGACTCCAACTCCTAGAAATAACTTCATGCCTCATCTCCCTTATTTCCAGCTAGTAAGGATCACATAATTCCTAACAAAGTTTTGACACAGATTCCCAATTCGGGCATTCAGAACATATAGCACGTTGCTGTAAGCAAGCACATTCTCATTCAAAGTTGCAAGTTACTAGTTAGGAACAAGTTTGTATAGGTATTTCAAAGATGCCCAGAACTGAGCTAAACTTGGTATGTGTCCAACCTCTAGAAATAACTTCTTGCCCCAACTCCCTTACTTCCAGCTAGTAACGATCACATAATTCCTAACAAAGTTTTGACACAGATTCCCAATTCGGGCATTCAGAACATATAGCACGTTGCTGTAAGCAAGCACATTCTCATTCAAAGTTGCAAGTTACTAGTTAGGAACAAGTTTGTATAGGTATTTCAAAGATGCCCAGAACTGAGCTAAACTTGGTATGTGTCCAACTCCTAGAAATAACTTCATGCCCCATCTCCCTTACTTCCAGCTAGTAAGGATCACATAATTCCTAACAAAGTTTTGACACAGATTCCCAATTCGGGCAATCAGAACATATAGCACGTTGTTGTAAGCAAGCACATTCTCATTCAAAGTTGCAAGTTACTATGTAGGAACAAGTTTCTATAGGTATTTCAAAGATGCCCAGAACTGAGCTAAACGTTGTATGACTCCAACTCCTAGAAATAACTTCATGCCTCATCTCCCTTATTTCCAGCTAGTAAGGATCACATAATTCCTAACAAAGTTTTGACACAGATTCCCAATTCGGGCATTCAGAACATATAGCACGTTGCTGTAAGCAAGCACATTCTCATTCAAAGTTTCAAGTTACTATGTAGGAACAAGTTTGTATAGGTATTTCAAAGATGCCCAGAACTGAGCTAAACTTGGTATGTGTCCAACCTCTAGAAATAACTTCATGCCCCAACTCCCTTACTTCCAGCTAGTAACGATCATATAATTCCTAACAAAGTTTTGACACAGATTCCCAATTCGGGCATTCAGAACATATAGCACGTTGCTGTAAGCAAGCACATTCTCATTCAAAGTTGCAAGTTACTATGTAGGAACAAGTTTGTATAGGTATTTCAAAGATGCCCAGAACTGAGCTAAACTTGGTATGTGTCCAACTCCTAGAAATAACTTCATGCCCCATCTCCCTTACTTCCAGCTAGTAAGGATCACATAATTCCTAACAAAGTTTTGACACAGATCCCAATTCGGGCATTCAGAACATATAGCACGTTGCTGTAAGCAAGCACATTCTCATTCAAAGTTGCAAGTTACTATGTAGGAACAAGTTTGTATAGGTAGTTCAAAGATGCCCAGAACTGAGCTAAACGTTGTATGTCTCCAACTCCTAGAAATAACTTCATGCCCCATCTCCCTTACTTCCAGCTAGTAAGGATCACATAATTTCTAGCAAAGTTTTGACACAGATTCCCAATTCGGGCATTCAGAACATATAGAACGTTGCTGTAAGCAAGCACATTCTCATTCAAAGTTGCAAGTTACTATGTAGGAACAAGTTTCTATAGGTATTTCAAAGATGCCCAGAACTGAGCTAACCGTTGTATGACTCCAACTCCTAGAAATAACTTCATGCCTCATCTCCCTTACTTCCAGCTAGTAAGGATCACATAATTTCTAACAAAGTTTTGACACAGATTCCCAATTCGGGCATTCAGAACATATAGCACGTTGCTGTTAGCAAGCACATTCTCATTCAAAGTTGCAAGTTACTATGTAGGAACAAGTTTGTATAGGTATTTCAAAGATGCCCAGAACTGAGCTAAACTTGGTATGTGTCCAACTCCTAGAAATAACTTCATGCCCCATCTCCCTTACTTCCAGCTAGTAAGGATCACATAATTCCTAACAAAGTTTTGACACAGATTCCCAATTCGGGCATTCAGAACATATAGCACGTTGCTGTAAGCAAGCACATTCTCATTCAAAGTTGCAAGTTACTATGTAGGAACAAGTTTGTATAGGTATTTCAAAGATGCCCAGAACTGAGCTAAACTTGGTATGTGTCCAACTCCTAGAAATAACTTCATGCCCCATCTCCCTTACTTCCAGCTAGTAAGGATCACATAATTCCTAACAAAGTTTTGACACAGATCCCAATTCGGGCATTCAGAACATATAGCACGTTGCTGTAAGCAAGCACATTCTCATTCAAAGTTGCAAGTTACTATGTAGGAACAAGTTTCTATAGGTATTTCAAAGATGCCCAGAACTGAGCTAAACGTTGTATGACTCCAACTCCTAGAAATAACTTCATGCCTCATCTCCCTTATTTCCAGCTAGTAAGGATCACATAATTCCTAACAAAGTTTTGACACAGATTCCCAATTCGGGCATTCAGAACATATAGCACGTTGCTGTAAGCAAGCACATTCTCATTCAAAGTTGCAAGTTACTATGTAGGAACTAGTTTGTATAGGTATTTCAAAGATGCCCAGAACTGAGCTAAACTTGGTATGTGTCCAACCTCAAGAAATAAATTCATGACCCAACTCCCTTACTTCCAGCTAGTAACGATCACATAATTCCTAACAAAGTTTTGACACAGATTCCCAATTCGGGCATTCAGAACGTATAGCACGTTGCTGTAAGCAAGCACATTCTCATTCAAAGTTGCAAGTTACTATGTAGGAACAAGTTTGTATAGGTATTTCAAAGATGCCGAGAACTGAGCTAAACTTGGTATGTGTCCAACTCCTAGAAATAACTTCATGCCCCATCTCACTTACTTCCAGCTAGTAAGGATCACATAATTCCTAACAAAGTTTTGACACAGATTCCCAATTCGGGCATTCAGAACATATAGCACGTTGCTGTAAGCAAGCACATTCTCATTCAAAGTTGCAAGTTACTATGTAGGAACAAGTTTGTGTAGGTATTTCAAAGATGCCCAGAACTGAGCTAAACGTTGTATGACTCCAACTCCTAGAAATAACTTCATGCCTCATCTCCCTTATTTCCAGATAGTAAGGATCACATAATTCCTAACAAAGTTTTGACACAGATTCCCAATTCGGGCATTCAGAACATATAGCACGTTGCTGTAAGCAAGCACATTCTCATTCAAAGTTTCAAGTTACTATGTAGGAACAAGTTTGTATAGGTATTTCAAAGATGCCCAGAACTGAGCTAAACTTGGTATGTGTCCAACCTCTAGAAATAACTTCATGCCCCAACTCCCTTACTTCCAGCTAGTAACGATCACATAATTCCTAACAAAGTTTTGACACAGATTCCCAATTCGGGCATTCAGAACATATAGCACGTTGCTGTAAGCAAGCACATTCTCATTCAAAGTTGCAAGTTACTATGTAGGAACAAGTTTGTATAGGTATTTCAAAGATGCCCAGAACTGAGCTAAACTTGGTATGTGTCCAACTCCTAGAAATAACTTCATGCCCCATCTCCCTTACTTCCAGCTAGTAAGGATCACATCATTCCTAACAAAGTTTTGACACAGATTCCCAATTCGGGCATTCAGAACATATAGCACGTTGCTGTAAGCAAGCACATTCTCATTCAAAGTTGCAAGTTACTATGTAGGAACCAGTTTGTATAGGTATTTCAAAGATGCCCAGAACTGAGCTAAACTTGGTATGTGTCCAACCTCTAGAAATAACTTCATGCCCCATCTCCCTTACTTCCAGCTAGTAAGGATCACATAATTCCTAACAAAGTTTTGACACAAATTTCCAATTCGGGCATTCAGAACATATAGAACGTTGCTGTAAGGAAGCACATTCTCATTCAAAGTTGCAAGTTACTATGTAGGAACAAGTTTCTATAGGTATTTCAAAGATGCCCAGAACTGAGCTAAAAGTTGTATGACTCCAACTCCTAGAAATAACTTCATGCCCCATCTCCCTTACTTCCAGCTAGTAAGGATCACATAATTCCTAACAAAGTTTTGACACAGATTTCAAATTCGGGCATTCAGAACATATAGCACGTTGCTGTAAGCAAGCACATTCTCATTCAAAGTTGCAAGTTACTATGTAGGAACAAGTTTGTATAGGTATTTCAAAGATGCCCAGAACTGAGCTAAACTTGGTATGTGTCCAACCTCTAGAAATAACTTCATGCCCCATCTCCCTTACTTCCAGCTAGTAAGGATCACATAATTCCTAACAAAGTTTTGACACAGATCCCAATTCGGGCATTCAGAACATATAGCACGTTGCTGTAAGCAAGCACATTCTCATTCAAAGTTGCAAGTTACTATGTAGGAACAAGTTTGTATAGGTATTTGAAAGATGCCCAGAACTGAGCTAAAGGTTGTATGTGTCCAACCTCTAGAAATAACTTCATGCCCCATCTCCCTTACTTCCAGCTAGTAAGGATCACATAATTCCTAACAAAGTTTTGACACAGATTCCCAATTCGGGCATTCAGAACATATAGCACGTTGCTGTAAGCAAGCACATTCTCATTCAAAGTTGAAAGTTACTATGTAGGAACAAGTTTGTATAGGTATTTCAAACATGCCCAGAACTGAGCTAAACGTTGTATGTCTCCAACTCCTAGAAATAACTTCATGCCCCATCTCCCTTACTTCCAGCTAGTAAGGATCACATAATTTCTAACAAAGTTTTGACACAGATTCCCAATTCGGGAACTCAGAACATATAGAACGTTGCTGTAAGCAAGCACATTCTCATTCAAAGTTGCAAGTTACTATGTAGGAACAAGTTTGTATAGGTATTTCAAAGATGCCCAGAACTGAGCTAAAGTTGGTATGTGTCCAACTCCTAGAAATAACTTCATGCCCCATCTCCCTTACTTCCAGCTAGTAAGGATCACATAATTCCTAACAAAGATTTGACACAGATTCCCAATTCGGGCATTCAGAACATATAGCCCGTTGCTGTAAGCAAGCACATTCTCATTCAAAGTTGCAAGTTACTATGTAGGAACAAGTTTCTATAGGTATTTCAAAGATGCCCAGAACTGAGCTAAACGTTGAATGACTCCAACTCCTAGAAATAACTTCATGCCTCATCTCCCTTGTTTCCAGCTAGTAAGGATCACATAATTCCTAACAAAGTTTTGACACAGATTCCCAATTCGGGCATTCAGAACATATAGCACGTTGCTGTAAGCAAGCACATTCTCATTCAAAGTTGCAAGTTACTATGTAGGAACAAGTTTGTATAGGTATTTCAAAGATGCCCAGAACTGAGCTAAACTTGGTATGTGTCCAACCTCAAGAAATAAATTCATGACCCAACTCCCTTACTTCCAGCTAGTAACGATCACATAATTCCTAACAAAGTTTTGACACAGATTCCCAATTCGGGCATTCAGAACATATAGCACGTTGCTGTAAGCAAGCACATTCTCATTCAAAGTTGCAAGTTACTATGTAGGAACAAGTTTGTATAGGTATTTCAAAGATGCCGAGAACTGAGCTAAACTTGGTATGTGTCCAACTCCTAGAAATAACTTCATGCCCCATCTCCCTTACTTCCAGCTAGTAAGGATCATATAATTCCTAACAAAGTTTTGACACAGATTCCCAATTCCGGCATTCAGAACATATAGCACGTTGCTGTAAGCAAGCACATTCTCATTCAAAGTTGCAAGTTACTATGTAGGAACAAGTTTCTATAGGTATTTCAAAGATGCCCAGAACTGAGCTAAACGTTGTATGACTCCAACTCCTAGAAATAACTTCATGCCTCATCTCCCTTATTTCCAGCTAGTAAGGATAACATAATTCCTAACAAAGTTTTGACACAGATTCCCAATTCGGGCATTCAGAACATATAGCACGTTGCTGTAAGCAAGCACATTCTCATTCAAAGTTGCAAGTTACTATGTAGGAACAAGTTTCTATAGGTATTTCAAAGATGCCCAGAACTGAGCTAAACGTTGTATGACTCCAACTCCTAGAAATAACTTCATGCCTCATCTCCCTTATTTCCAGCTAGTAAAGATCACATAATTCCTAACAAAGTTTTGACACAGATTCCCAATTCGGGCATTCAGAACATATAGCACGTTGCTGTAAGCAAGCACATTCTCATTCAAAGTTTCAACTTACTATGTAGGAACAAGTTTGTATAGGTATTTCAAAGATGCCCAGAACTGAGCTAAACTTGGCATGTGTCCAACCTCTAGAAATAACTTCATGCCCCAACTCCCTTACTTCCAGCTAGTAAGGATCACATAATTCCTAACAAAGTTTTGACACAGATTCCCAATTCGGGCATTCAGAACATATAGCACGTTGCTGTAAGCAAGCACATTCTCATTCAAAGTTGCAAGTTACTATGTAGGAACAAGTTTGTATAGGTATTTCAAAGATGCCCAGAACTGAGCTAAACTTGGTATGTGTCCAACTCCTAGAAATAACTTCATGCCCCATCTCCCTTACTTCAAGCTAGTAAGGATCACATAATTTCTAACAAAGTTTTGACACAGATTCCCAATTCGTGCATTCAGAACATATAGCACGTTGCTGTAAGCAAGCACATTCTCATTCAATGTTGCAAGTTACTATGTAGAAACAGTTTCTATAGGTATTTCAAAGATGCCCAGAACTGAGCTAAACTTGGTATGTGTCCAACTCCTAGAAATAACTTCATGCCCCATCTCCCTTACTTCCAGCTAGTAAGGATCACATAATTCCTAACAATGTTTTGACACAGATTTCCAATTCGGGCATTCAGAACATATAGCACGTTGCTGTAAGCAAGCACATTCTCATTCAAAGTTGCAAGTTACTATGTAGGAACCAGTTTGTATAGGTATTTCAAAGATGCCCAGAACTGAGCTAAAATTGGTATGTGTCCAACCTCTAGAAATAACTTCATGCCCCATCTCCCTTACTTCCAGCTAGTAAGGATCACATAATTCCTAACAAAGTTTTGACACAGATCCCAATTCGGGCATTCAGAACATATAGCACGTTGCTGTAAGCAAGCACATTCTCATTCAAAGTTGCAAGTTACTATGTAGGAACAAGTTTGTATAGGTATTTCAAAGATGCCCCGAACTGAGCTAAACATTGTATGTCTCCAACTCCTAGAAATAACTTCCTGCCCCATCTCCCTTACTTCCAGCTAGTAAGGATCACATAATTTCTAGCAAAGTTTTGACACAGATTCCCAATTCGGGCATTCAGAACATATAGAACGTTGCTGTAAGCAAGCACATTCTCATTCAAAGTTGCAAGTTACTATGTAGGAACAAGTTTGTATAGGTATTTCAAAGATGCCCAGAACTGAGCTAAACTGGGTATGTGTCCAACTCCTAGAAATAACTTCATGCCCCCTCTCCCTTACTTCCAGCTAGTAAGGATCACATAATTCCTAACAAAGTTTTGACACAGATTCCCAATTCGGGCATTCAGAACATATAGCACGTTGCTGTAAGCAAGCACATTCTCATTCAAAGTTGCAAGTTACTATGTAGGAACAAGTTTCTATACGTATTTCAAAGATGCCCAGAACTGAGTTAAACGTTGTATGACTCCAACTCCTAGAAATAACTTCATGCCTCATCTCCCTTATTTCCAGCTAGTAAGGATCACATAATTCCTAACAAAGTTTTGACACAGATTCCCAATTCGGGCATTCAGAACATATAGCACGTTGCTGTAAGCAAGCACATTCTCATTCAAAGTTTCAAGTTACTATGTAGGAACAAGTTTGTATAGGTATTTCAAAGATGCCCAGAACTGAGCTAAACTTGGTATGTGTCCAACCTCTAGAAATAACTTCATGCCCCAACTCCCTTACTTCCAGCTAGTAACGATCACATAATTCCTAACAAAGTTTTGACACAGATTCCCAATTCGGGCATTCAGAACATATAGCACGTTGCTGTAAGCAAGCACATTCTCATTCAAAGTTGCAAGTTACTATGTAGGAACAAGTTTCTATAGGTATTTCAAAGATGCCCAGAACTGAGCTAAACTGGGTATGTGTCCAACTCCTAGAAATAACTTCATGCCCCCTCTCCCTTACTTCCAGCTAGTAAGGATCACATAATTCCTAACAAAGTTTTGACACAGATTCCCAATTCGGGCATTCAGAACATATAGCACGTTGCTGTAAGCAAGCACATTCTCATTCAAAGTTGCAAGTTACTATGTAGGAACAAGTTTCTATACGTATTTCAAAGATGCCCAGAACTGAGTTAAACGTTGTATGACTCCAACTCCTAGAAATAACTTCATGCCTCATCTCCCTTATTTCCAGCTAGTAAGGATCACATAATTCCTAACAAAGTTTTGACACAGATTCCCAATTCGGGCATTCAGAACATATAGCACGTTGCTGTAAGCAAGCACATTCTCATTCAAAGTTGCAAGTTACTAGTTAGGAACAAGTTTGTATAGGTATTTCAAAGATGCCCAGAACTGAGCTAAACTTGGTATGTGTCCAACCTCTAGAAATAACTTCTTGCCCCAACTCCCTTACTTCCAGCTAGTAACGATCACATAATTCCTAACAAAGTTTTGACACAGATTCCCAATTCGGGCATTCAGAACATATAGCACGTTGCTGTAAGCAAGCACATTCTCATTCAAAGTTGCAAGTTACTAGTTAGGAACAAGTTTGTATAGGTATTTCAAAGATGCCCAGAACTGAGCTAAACTTGGTATGTGTCCAACTCCTAGAAATAACTTCATGCCCCATCTCCCTTACTTCCAGCTAGTAAGGATCACATAATTCCTAACAAAGTTTTGACACAGATTCCCAATTCGGGCAATCAGAACATATAGCACGTTGTTGTAAGCAAGCACATTCTCATTCAAAGTTGCAAGTTACTATGTAGGAACAAGTTTCTATAGGTATTTCAAAGATGCCCAGAACTGAGCTAAACGTTGTATGACTCCAACTCCTAGAAATAACTTCATGCCTCATCTCCCTTATTTCCAGCTAGTAAGGATCACATAATTCCTAACAAAGTTTTGACACAGATTCCCAATTCGGGCATTCAGAACATATAGCACGTTGCTGTAAGCAAGCACATTCTCATTCAAAGTTTCAAGTTACTATGTAGGAACAAGTTTGTATAGGTATTTCAAAGATGCCCAGAACTGAGCTAAACTTGGTATGTGTCCAACCTCTAGAAATAACTTCATGCCCCAACTCCCTTACTTCCAGCTAGTAACGATCATATAATTCCTAACAAAGTTTTGACACAGATTCCCAATTCGGGCATTCAGAACATATAGCACGTTGCTGTAAGCAAGCACATTCTCATTCAAAGTTGCAAGTTACTATGTAGGAACAAGTTTGTATAGGTATTTCAAAGATGCCCAGAACTGAGCTAAACTTGGTATGTGTCCAACTCCTAGAAATAACTTCATGCCCCATCTCCCTTACTTCCAGCTAGTAAGGATCACATAATTCCTAACAAAGTTTTGACACAGATCCCAATTCGGGCATTCAGAACATATAGCACGTTGCTGTAAGCAAGCACATTCTCATTCAAAGTTGCAAGTTACTATGTAGGAACAAGTTTGTATAGGTAGTTCAAAGATGCCCAGAACTGAGCTAAACGTTGTATGTCTCCAACTCCTAGAAATAACTTCATGCCCCATCTCCCTTACTTCCAGCTAGTAAGGATCACATAATTTCTAGCAAAGTTTTGACACAGATTCCCAATTCGGGCATTCAGAACATATAGAACGTTGCTGTAAGCAAGCACATTCTCATTCAAAGTTGCAAGTTACTATGTAGGAACAAGTTTCTATAGGTATTTCAAAGATGCCCAGAACTGAGCTAACCGTTGTATGACTCCAACTCCTAGAAATAACTTCATGCCTCATCTCCCTTACTTCCAGCTAGTAAGGATCACATAATTTCTAACAAAGTTTTGACACAGATTCCCAATTCGGGCATTCAGAACATATAGCACGTTGCTGTTAGCAAGCACATTCTCATTCAAAGTTGCAAGTTACTATGTAGGAACAAGTTTGTATAGGTATTTCAAAGATGCCCAGAACTGAGCTAAACTTGGTATGTGTCCAACTCCTAGAAATAACTTCATGCCCCATCTCCCTTACTTCCAGCTAGTAAGGATCACATAATTCCTAACAAAGTTTTGACACAGATTCCCAATTCGGGCATTCAGAACATATAGCACGTTGCTGTAAGCAAGCACATTCTCATTCAAAGTTGCAAGTTACTATGTAGGAACAAGTTTGTATAGGTATTTCAAAGATGCCCAGAACTGAGCTAAACTTGGTATGTGTCCAACTCCTAGAAATAACTTCATGCCCCATCTCCCTTACTTCCAGCTAGTAAGGATCACATAATTCCTAACAAAGTTTTGACACAGATCCCAATTCGGGCATTCAGAACATATAGCACGTTGCTGTAAGCAAGCACATTCTCATTCAAAGTTGCAAGTTACTATGTAGGAACAAGTTTCTATAGGTATTTCAAAGATGCCCAGAACTGAGCTAAAAGTTGTATGACTCCAACTCCTAGAAATAACTTCATGCCCCATCTCCCTTACTTCCAGCTAGTAAGGATCACATAATTCCTAACAAAGTTTTGACACAGATTTCCAATTCGGGCATTCAGAACATATAGCACGTTGCTGTAAGCAAGCACATTCTCATTCAAAGTTGCAAGTTACTATGTAGGAACAAGTTTGTATAGGTATTTCAAAGATGCCCAGAACTGAGCTAAACTTGGTATGTGTCCAACCTCTAGAAATAACTTCATGCCCCATCTCCCTTACTTCCAGCTAGTAAGGATCACATAATTCCTAACAAAGTTTTGACACAGATCCCAATTCGGGCATTCAGAACATATAGCACGTTGCTGTAAGCAAGCACATTCTCATTCAAAGTTGCAAGTTACTATGTAGGAACAAGTTTGTATAGGTATTTGAAAGATGCCCAGAACTGAGCTAAAGGTTGTATGTGTCCAACCTCTAGAAATAACTTCATGCCCCATCTCCCTTACTTCCAGCTAGTAAGGATCACATAATTCCTAACAAAGTTTTCACACAGATTCCCAATTCGGGCATTCAGAACATATAGCACGTTGCTGTAAGCAAGCACATTCTCATTCAAAGTTGAAAGTTACTATGTAGGAACAAGTTTGTATAGGTATTTCAAACATGCCCAGAACTGAGCTAAACGTTGTATGTCTCCAACTCCTAGAAATAACTTCATGCCCCATCTCCCTTACTTCCAGCTAGTAAGGATCACATAATTTCTAACAAAGTTTTGACACAGATTCCCAATTCGGGAACTCAGAACATATAGAACGTTGCTGTAAGCAAGCACATTCTCATTCAAAGTTGCAAGTTACTATGTAGGAACAAGTTTGTATAGGTATTTCAAAGATGCCCAGAACTGAGCTAAAGTTGGTATGTGTCCAACTCCTAGAAATAACTTCATGCCCCATCTCCCTTACTTCCAGCTAGTAAGGATCACATAATTCCTAACAAAGATTTGACACAGATTCCCAATTCGGGCATTCAGAACATATAGCCCGTTGCTGTAAGCAAGCACATTCTCATTCAAAGTTGCAAGTTACTATGTAGGAACAAGTTTCTATAGGTATTTCAAAGATGCCCAGAACTGAGCTAAACGTTGAATGACTCCAACTCCTAGAAATAACTTCATGCCTCATCTCCCTTATTTCCAGCTAGTAAGGATCACATAATTCCTAACAAAGTTTTGACACAGATTCCCAATTCGGGCATTCAGAACATATAGCACGTTGCTGTAAGCAAGCACATTCTCATTCAAAGTTGCAAGTTACTATGTAGGAACAAGTTTGTATAGGTATTTCAAAGATGCCCAGAACTGAGCTAAACTTGGTATGTGTCCAACCTCAAGAAATAAATTCATGACCCAACTCCCTTACTTCCAGCTAGTAACGATCACATAATTCCTAACAAAGTTTTGACACAGATTCCCAATTCGGGCATTCAGAACATATAGCACGTTGCTGTAAGCAAGCACATTCTCATTCAAAGTTGCAAGTTACTATGTAGGAACAAGTTTGTATAGGTATTTCAAAGATGCCGAGAACTGAGCTAAACTTGGTATGTGTCCAACTCCTAGAAATAACTTCATGCCCCATCTCCCTTACTTCCAGCTAGTAAGGATCATATAATTCCTAACAAAGTTTTGACACAGATTCCCAATTCCGGCATTCAGAACATATAGCACGTTGCTGTAAGCAAGCACATTCTCATTCAAAGTTGCAAGTTACTATGTAGGAACAAGTTTCTATAGGTATTTCAAAGATGCCCAGAACTGAGCTAAACGTTGTATGACTCCAACTCCTAGAAATAACTTCATGCCTCATCTCCCTTATTTCCAGCTAGTAAGGATCACATAATTCCTAACAAAGTTTTGACACAGATTCCCAATTCGGGCATTCAGAACATATAGCACGTTGCTGTAAGCAAGCACATTCTCATTCAAAGTTGCAAGTTACTATGTAGGAACAAGTTTGTATAGGTATTTCAAAGATGCCCAGAACTGAGCTAAACTTGGCATGTGTCCAACCTCTAGAAATAACTTCATGCCCCAACTCCCTTACTTCCAGCTAGTAACGATCACATAATTCCTAACAAAGTTTTGACACAGATTCCCAATTCGGGCATTCAGAACATATAGCACGTTGCTGTAAGCAAGCACATTCTCATTCAAAGTTGCAAGTTACTATGTAGGAACAAGTTTGTATAGGTATTTAAAAGATGCCCAGAACTGAGCTAAACGTTGTATGACTCCAACTCCTAGAAATAACTTCATGCCTCATCTCCCTTATTTCCAGATAGTAAGGATCACATAATTCCTAACAAAGTTTTGACACAGATTCCCAATTCGGGCATTCAGAACATATAGCACGTTGCTGTAAGCAAGCACATTCTCATTCAAAGTTTCAAGTTACTATGTAGGAACAAGTTTGTATAGGTATTTCAAAGATGCCCAGAACTGAGCTAAACTTGGTATGTGTCCAACCTCTAGAAATAACTTCATGCCCCAACTCCCTTACTTCCAGCTAGTAACGATCACATAATTCCTAACAAAGTTTTGACACAGATTCCCAATTCGGGCATTCAGAACATATAGCACGTTGCTGTAAGCAAGCACATTCTCATTCAAAGTTGCAAGTTACTATGTAGGAACAAGTTTGTATAGGTATTTCAAAGATGCCCAGAACTGAGCTAAACTTGGTATGTGTCCAACTCCTAGAAATAACTTCATGCCCCATCTCCCTTACTTCCAGCTAGTAAGGATCACATCATTCCTAACAAAGTTTTGACACAGATTCCCAATTCGGGCATTCAGAACATATAGCACGTTGCTGTAAGCAAGCACATTCTCATTCAAAGTTGCAAGTTACTATGTAGGAACCAGTTTGTATAGGTATTTCAAAGATGCCCAGAACTGAGCTAAACTTGGTATGTGTCCAACCTCTAGAAATAACTTCATGCCCCATCTCCCTTACTTCCAGCTAGTAAGGATCACATAATTCCTAACAAAGTTTTGACACAGATTTCCAATTCGGGCATTCAGAACATATAGAACGTTGCTGTAAGGAAGCACATTCTCATTCAAAGTTGCAAGTTACTATGTAGGAACAAGTTTCTATAGGTATTTCAAAGATGCCCAGAACTGAGCTAAAAGTTGTATGACTCCAACTCCTAGAAATAACTTCATGCCCCATCTCCCTTACTTCCAGCTAGTAAGGATCACATAATTCCTAACAAAGTTTTGACACAGATTTCCAATTCGGGCATTCAGAACATATAGCACGTTGCTGTAAGCAAGCACATTCTCATTCAAAGTTGCAAGTTACTATGTAGGAACAAGTTTGTATAGGTATTTCAAAGATGCCCAGAACTGAGCTAAACTTGGTATGTGTCCAACCTCTAGAAATAACTTCATGCCCCATCTCCCTTACTTCCAGCTAGTAAGGATCACATAATTCCTAACAAAGTTTTGACACAGATCCCAATTCGGGCATTCAGAACATATAGCACGTTGCTGTAAGCAAGCACATTCTCATTCAAAGTTGCAAGTTACTATGTAGGAACAAGTTTGTATAGGTATTTGAAAGATGCCCAGAACTGAGCTAAAGGTTGTATGTGTCCAACCTCTAGAAATAACATCATGCCCCATCTCCCTTACTTCCAGCTAGTAAGGATCACATAATTCCTAACAAAGTTTTGACACAGATTCCCAATTCGGGCATTCAGAACATATAGCACGTTGCTGTAAGCAAGCACATTCTCATTCAAAGTTGAAAGTTACTATGTAGGAACAAGTTTGTATAGGTATTTCAAACATGCCCAGAACTGAGCTAAACGTTGTATGTCTCCAACTCCTAGAAATAACTTCATGCCCCATCTCCCTTACTTCCAGCTAGTACGGATCACATAATTTCTAACAAAGTTTTGACACAGATTCCCAATTCGGGCACTCAGAACATATAGAACGTTGCTGTAAGCAAGCACATTCTCATTCAAAGTTGCAAGTTACTATGTAGGAACAAGTTTGTATAGGTATTTCAAAGATGCCCAGAACTGAGCTAAAGTTGGTATGTGTCCAACTCCTAGAAATAACTTCATGCCCCATCTCCCTTACTTCCAGCTAGTAAGGATCACATAATTCCTAACAAAGATTTGACACAGATTCCCAATTCGGGCATTCAGAACATATAGCCCGTTGCTGTAAGCAAGCACATTCTCATTCAAAGTTGCAAGTTACTATGTAGGAACAAGTTTCTATAGGTATTTCAAAGATGCCCAGAACTGAGTTAAACGTTGTATGACTCCAACTCCTAGAAATAACTTCATGCCTCATCTCCCTTATTTCCAGCTAGTAAGGATCACATAATTCCTAACAAAGTTTTGACACAGATTCCCAATTCGGGCATTCAGAACATATAGCACGTTGCTGTAAGCAAGCACATTCTCATTCAAAGTTGCAAGTTACTATGTAGGAACAAGTTTGTATAGGTATTTCAAAGATGCCCAGAACTGAGCTAAACTTGGTATGTGTCCAACCTCAAGAAATAAATTCATGACCCAACTCCCTTACTTCCAGCTAGTAACGATCACATAATTCCTAACAAAGTTTTGACACAGATTCCCAATTCGGGCATTCAGAACATATAGCACGTTGCTGTAAGCAAGCACATTCTCATTCAAAGTTGCAAATTACTATGTAGGAACAAGTTTGTATAGGTATTTCAAAGATGCCGAGAACTGAGCTAAACTTGGTATGTGTCCAACTCCTAGAAATAACTTCATGCCCCATCTCCCTTACTTCCAGCTAGTAAGGATCATATAATTCCTAACAAAGTTTTGACACAGATTCCCAATTCCGGCATTCAGAACATATAGCACGTTGCTGTAAGCAAGCACATTCTCATTCAAAGTTGCAAGTTACTATGTAGGAACAAGTTTCTATAGGTATTTCAAAGATGCCCAGAACTGAGCTAAACGTTGTATGACTCCAACTCCTAGAAATAACTTCATGCCTCATCTCCCTTATTTCCAGCTAGTAAGGATCACATAATTCCTAACAAAGTTTTGACACAGATTCCCAATTCGGGCATTCAGAACATATAGCACGTTGCTGTAAGCAAGCACATTCTCATTCAAAGTTTCAAGTTACTATGTAGGAACAAGTTTGTATAGGTATTTCAAAGATGCCCAGAACTGAGCTAAACTTGGCATGTGTCCAACCTCTAGAAATAACTTCATGCCCCAACTCCCTTACTTCCAGCTAGTAACGATCACATAATTCCTAACAAAGTTTTGACACAGATTCCCAATTCGGGTATTCAGAACATATAGCACGTTGCTGTAAGCAAGCACATTCTCATTCAAAGTTGCAAGTTACTATGTAGGAACAAGTTTGTATAGGTATTTCAAAGATGCCCAGAACTGAGCTAAAAGTTGTATGACTCCAACTCCTAGAAATAACTTCATGCCCCATCTCCCTTACTTCCAGCTAGTAAGGATCACATAATTCCTAACAAAGTTTTGACACAGATTTCCAATTCGGGCATTCAGAACATATAGCACGTTGCTGTAAGCAAGCACATTCTCATTCAAAGTTGCAAGTTACTATGTAGGAACAAGTTTGTATAGGTATTTCAAAGATGCCCAGAACTGAGCTAAACTTGGTATGTGTCCAACTCCTAGAAATAACTTCATGCCCCATCTCCCTTACTTCCAGCTAGTAAGGATCACATAATTCCTAACAAAGATTTGACACAGATCCCAATTCGGGCATTCAGAACATATAGCACATTGCTGTAAGCAAGCACATTCTCATTCATAGTTGCAAGTTACTATGTAGGAACAAGTTTGTATAGGTATTTAAAAGATGCCCAGAACTGAGCTAAAGGTTGTATGTGTCCAACCTCTAGAAATAACTTCATGCCCCATCTCCCTTACTTCCAGCTAGTAAGGATCACATAATTCCTAACAAAGTTTTGACACAGATTCCCAATTCGGGCATTCAGAACATATAGCACGTTGCTGTAAGCAAGCACATTCTCATTCAAAGTTGAAAGTTACTATGTAGGAACAAGTTTGTATAGGTATTTCAAACATGCCCAGAACTGAGCTAAACGTTGTATGTCTCTAACTCCTAGAAATAACTTCATGCCCCATCTCCCTTACTTCCAGCTAGTAAGGATCACATAATTTCTAACAAAGTTTTGACACAGATTCCCAATTCGGGCACTCAGAACATATAGAACGTTGCTGTAAGCAAGCACATTCTCATTCAAAGTTGCAAGTTACTATGTAGGAACCAGTTTGTATACGTATTTCAAAGATGCCCAGAACTGAGCTAAACGTTGTATGACTCCAACTCCTAGAAATAACTTCATGCCCCATCTCCCTTACTTCCAGCTAGTAAGGATCACATAATTTCTAACAAAGTTTTGACACAGATTTCCAATTCGGGCATTCAGAACATATAGAACGTTGCTGTAAGGAAGCACATTCTCATTCAAAGTTGCAAGTTACTATGCAGGAACAAGTTTCTATAGGTATTTCAAAGATGCCCAGAACTGAGCTAAACTTGGTATGTGTCCAACCTCAAGAAATAAATTCATGACCCAACTCCCTTACTTCCAGCTAGTAACGATCACATAATTCCTAACAAAGTTTTGACACAGATTCCCAATTCGGGCATTCAGAACATATAGCACGTTGCTGTAAGCAAGCACATTCTCATTCAAAGTTGCAAGTTACTATGTAGGAACAAGTTTGTATAGGTATTTCAAAGATGCCGAGAACTGAGCTAAACTTGGTATGTGTCCAACTCCTAGAAATAACTTCATGCCCCATCTCCCTTACTTCCAGCTAGTAAGGATCATATAATTCCTAACAAAGTTTTGACACAGATTCCCAATTCCGGCATTCAGAACATATAGCACGTTGCTGTAAGCAAGCACATTCTCATTCAAAGTTGCAAGTTACTATGTAGGAACAAGTTTCTATAGGTATTTCAAAGATGCCCAGAACTGAGCTAAACGTTGTATGACTCCAACTCCTAGAAATAACTTCATGCCTCATCTCCCTTATTTCCAGCTAGTAAGGATCACATAATTCCTAACAAAGTTTTGACACAGATTCCCAATTCGGGCATTCAGAACATATAGCACGTTGCTGTAAGCAAGCACATTCTCATTCAAAGTTGCAAGTTACTATGTAGGAACAAGTTTGTATAGGTATTTCAAAGATGCCCAGAACTGAGCTAAACTTGGCATGTGTCCAACCTCTAGAAATAACTTCATGCCCCAACTCCCTTACTTCCAGCTAGTAACGATCACATAATTCCTAACAAAGTTTTGACACAGATTCCCAATTCGGGCATTCAGAACATATAGCACGTTGCTGTAAGCAAGCACATTCTCATTCAAAGTTGCAAGTTACTATGTAGGAACAAGTTTGTATAGGTATTTCAAAGATGCCCAGAACTGAGCTAAACTTGGTATGTGTCCAACTCCTAGAAATAACTTCATGCCCCATCTCCCTTACTTCCAGCTAGTAAGGATCACATAATTCCTAACAAAGTTTTGACACAGATTCCCAATTCGGGCATTCAGAACATATAGCACGTTGCTGTAAGCAAGCACATTCTCATTCAAAGTTGCAAGTTACTATGTAGGAAGAAGTTTGTATAGGTATTTCAAAGATGCCCAGAACTGAGCTAAACTTGGTATGTGTCCAACTCCTAGAAATAACTTCATGCCCCATCTCCCTTACTTCCAGCTAGTAAGGATCACATAATTCCTAACAAAGTTTTGACACAGATCCCAATTCGGGCATTCAGAACATATAGCACGTTGCTGTAAGCAAGCACATTCTCATTCAAAGTTGCAAGTTACTATGTAGGAACAAGTTTCTATAGGTATTTCAAAGATGCCCAGAACTGAGCTAAACGTTGTATGACTCCAACTCCTAGAAATAACTTCATGCCTCATCTCCCTTATTTCCAGCTAGTAAGGATCACATAATTCCTAACAAAGTTTTGACACAGATTCCCAATTCGGGCATTCAGAACATATAGCACGTTGCTGTAAGCAAGCACATTCTCATTCAAAGTTGCAAGTTACTATGTAGGAACTAGTTTGTATAGGTATTTCAAAGATGCCCAGAACTGAGCTAAACTTGGTATGTGTCCAACCTCAAGAAATAAATTCATGACCCAACTCCCTTACTTCCAGCTAGTAACGATCACATAATTCCTAACAAAGTTTTGACACAGATTCCCAATTCGGGCATTCAGAACGTATAGCACGTTGCTGTAAGCAAGCAGATTCTCATTCAAAGTTGCAAGTTACTATGTAGGAACAAGTTTGTATAGGTATTTCAAAGATGCCGAGAACTGAGCTAAACTTGGTATGTGTCCAACTCCTAGAAATAACTTCATGCCCCATCTCACTTACTTCCAGCTAGTAAGGATCACATAATTCCTAACAAAGTTTTGACACAGATTCCCAATTCGGGCATTCAGAACATATAGCACGTTGCTGTAAGCAAGCACATTCTCATTCAAAGTTGCAAGTTACTATGTAGGAACAAGTTTGTATAGGTATTTAAAAGATGCCCAGAACTGAGCTAAACGTTGTATGACTCCAACTCCTAGAAATAACTTCATGCCTCATCTCCCTTATTTCCAGATAGTAAGGATCACATAATTCCTAACAAAGTTTTGACACAGATTCCCAATTCGGGCATTCAGAACATATAGCACGTTGCTGTAAGCAAGCACATTCTCATTCAAAGTTTCAAGTTACTATGTAGGAACAAGTTTGTATAGGTATTTCAAAGATGCCCAGAACTGAGCTAAACTTGGTATGTGTCCAACCTCTAGAAATAACTTCATGCCCCAACTCCCTTACTTCCAGCTAGTAACGATCACATAATTCCTAACAAAGTTTTGACACAGATTCCCAATTCGGGCATTCAGAACATATAGCACGTTGCTGTAAGCAAGCACATTCTCATTCAAAGTTGCAAGTTACTATGTAGGAACAAGTTTGTATAGGTATTTCAAAGATGCCCAGAACTGAGCTAAACTTGGTATGTGTCCAACTCCTAGAAATAACTTCATGCCCCATCTCCCTTACTTCCAGCTAGTAAGGATCACATCATTCCTAACAAAGTTTTGACACAGATTCCCAATTCGGGCATTCAGAACATATAGCACGTTGCTGTAAGCAAGCACATTCTCATTCAAAGTTGCAAGTTACTATGTAGGAACCAGTTTGTATAGGTATTTCAAAGATGCCCAGAACTGAGCTAAACTTGGTATGTGTCCAACCTCTAGAAATAACTTCATGCCCCATCTCCCTTACTTCCAGCTAGTAAGGATCACATAATTCCTAACAAAGTTTTGACACAGATTTCCAATTCGGGCATTCAGAACATATAGAACGTTGCTGTAAGGAAGCACATTCTCATTCAAAGTTGCAAGTTACTATGTAGGAACAAGTTTCTATAGGTATTTCAAAGATGCCCAGAACTGAGCTAAACGTTGTATGACTCCAACTCCTAGAAATAACTTCATGCCTCATCTCCCTTATTTCCAGCTAGTAAGGATCACATAATTCCTAACAAAGTTTTGACACAGATTCCCAATTCGGGCATTCAGAACATATAGCACGTTGCTGTAAGCAAGCACATTCTCATTCAAAGTTGCAAGTTACTATGTAGGAACAAGTTTGTATAGGTATTTCAAAGATGCCCAGAACTGAGCTAAACTTGGTATGTGTCCAACCTCAAGAAATAAATTCATGACCCAACTCCCTTACTTCCAGCTAGTAACGATCACATAATTCCTAACAAAGTTTTGACACAGATTCCCAATTCGGGCATTCAGAACATATAGCACGTTGCTGTAAGCAAGCACATTCTCATTCAAAGTTGCAAGTTACTATGTAGGAACAAGTTTGTATAGGTATTTCAAAGATGCCGAGAACTGAGCTAAACTTGGTATGTGTCCAACTCCTAGAAATAACTTCATGCCCCATCTCCCTTACTTCCAGCTAGTAAGGATCATATAATTCCTAACAAAGTTTTGACACAGATTCCCAATTCCGGCATTCAGAACATATAGCACGTTGCTGTAAGCAAGCACATTCTCATTCAAAGTTGCAAGTTACTATGTAGGAACAAGTTTCTATAGGTATTTCAAAGATGCCCAGAACTGAGCTAAACGTTGTATGACTCCAACTCCTAGAAATAACTTCATGCCTCATCTCCCTTATTTCCAGCTAGTAAGGATCACATAATTCCTAACAAAGTTTTGACACAGATTCCCAATTCGGGCATTCAGAACATATAGCACGTTGCTGTAAGCAAGCACATTCTCATTCAAAGTTTCAAGTTACTATGTAGGAACAAGTTTGTATAGGTATTTCAAAGATGCCCAGAACTGAGCTAAACTTGGCATGTGTCCAACCTCTAGAAATAACTTCATGCCCCAACTCCCTTACTTCCAGCTAGTAACGGTCACATAATTCCTAACAAAGTTTTGACACAGATTCCCAATTCGGGTATTCAGAACATATAGCACGTTGCTGTAAGCAAGCACATTCTCATTCAAAGTTGCAAGTTACTATGTAGGAACAAGTTTGTATAGGTATTTCAAAGATGCCCAGAACTGAGCTAAAAGTTGTATGACTCCAACTCCTAGAAATAACTTCATGCCCCATCTCCCTTACTTCCAGCTAGTAAGGATCACATAATTCCTAACAAAGTTTTGACACAGATTTCCAATTCGGGCATTCAGAACATATAGCACGTTGCTGTAAGCAAGCACATTCTCATTCAAAGTTGCAAGTTACTATGTAGGAACAAGTTTGTATAGGTATTTCAAAGATGCCCAGAACTGAGCTAAACTTGGTATGTGTCCAACTCCTAGAAATAACTTCATGCCCCATCTCCCTTACTTCCAGCTAGTAAGGATCACATAATTCCTAACAAAGATTTGACACAGATCCCAATTCGGGCATTCAGAACATATAGCACATTGCTGTAAGCAAGCACATTCTCATTCATAGTTGCAAGTTACTATGTAGGAACAAGTTTGTATAGGTATTTAAAAGATGCCCAGAACTGAGCTAAAGGTTGTATGTGTCCAACCTCTAGAAATAACTTCATGCCCCATCTCCCTTACTTCCAGCTAGTAAGGATCACATAATTCCTAACAAAGTTTTGACACAGATTCCCAATTCGGGCATTCAGAACATATAGCACGTTGCTGTAAGCAAGCACATTCTCATTCAAAGTTGAAAGTTACTATGTAGGAACAAGTTTGTATAGGTATTTCAAACATGCCCAGAACTGAGCTAAACGTTGTATGTCTCTAACTCCTAGAAATAACTTCATGCCCCATCTCCCTTACTTCCAGCTAGTAAGGATCACATAATTTCTAACAAAGTTTTGACACAGATTCCCAATTCGGGCACTCAGAACATATAGAACGTTGCTGTAAGCAAGCACATTCTCATTCAAAGTTGCAAGTTACTATGTAGGAACCAGTTTGTATACGTATTTCAAAGATGCCCAGAACTGAGCTAAACGTTGTATGACTCCAACTCCTAGAAATAACTTCATGCCCCATCTCCCTTACTTCCAGCTAGTAAGGATCACATAATTTCTAACAAAGTTTTGACACAGATTTCCAATTCGGGCATTCAGAACATATAGAACGTTGCTGTAAGGAAGCACATTCTCATTCAAAGTTGCAAGTTACTATGCAGGAACAAGTTTCTATAGGTATTTCAAAGATGCCCAGAACTGAGCTAAAAGTTGTATGACTCCAACTCCTAGAAATAACTTCATGCCCCATCTCCCTTACTTCCAGCTAGTAAGGATCACATAATTCCTAACAAAGTTTTGACACAGATTTCCAATTCGGGCATTCAGAACATATAGCACGTTGCTGTAAGCAAGCACATTCTCATTCAAAGTTGCAAGTTACTATGTAGGAACCAGTTTGTATAGGTATTTCAAAGATGCCCAGATCTGAGCTAAACTTGGTATGTGTCCAACTCCTAGAATAACTTCATGCCCCATCTCCCTTACTTCCAGCTAGTAAGGATCACATAATTCCTAACAAAGTTTTGACACAGATTCCCAATTCGGGCATTCAGAACATATAGCACGTTGCTGTAAGCGAGCACATTCTCATTCAAAGTTGCAAGTTACTATGTAGGATCCAGTTTGTATAGGTATTTCCAAGATGCCCAGAACTGAGCTAAACTTGGTATGTGTCCAACCTCTAGAAATAACTTCATGCCCCATCTCCCTTAATTCCAGCTAGTAAGGATCACATAATTCCTAACAAAGTTTTGACACAGATTCCCAATTCGGGCATTCAGAACATATAGCACGTTGCTGTAAGCAAGCACATTCTCATTCAAAGTTGCAAGTTACTATGTAGGAACAAGTTTGTATAGGTATTTCAAAGATGCCCAGAACTGAGCTAAACGTTGTATGTCTCCAACTCCTAGAAATAACTTCCTGCCTCATCTCCCTTACTTCCAGCTAGTAAGGATCACATAATTTCTAGCAAAGTTTTGACACAGATTCCCAATTCGGGCATTCAGAACATATAGCACGTTGCTGTAAGCAAGCACATTCTCATTCAAAGTTGCAAGTTACTATGTAAGAACAAGTTTGTATAGGTATTTCAAAGATGCCCAGAACTGAGCTAAACGTTGTATGACTCCAACTCCTAGAAATAACTTCATGCCCCATCTCCCTTACTTCCAGCTAGAAAGGATCACATAATTTCTAACAAAGTTTTGACACAGATTCCCAATTCGGTATTCAGAACATATAGCACGTTGCTGTAAGCAAGCACATTCTCAGTCAAAGTTGCAAGTTACTATGTAGGAAAAGGTTTGTATAGGTATTTCAAAGATGCCCAGAACTGAGCTAAACGTTGTATGACTCCAACTCCTAGAAATAACTTCATGCCCCATCTCCCTTACTTCCAGCTAGTAAGGATCACATAATTTCTAACAAAGTTTTGACATAGATTCCCAATTTGGGCATTCAGAACATATAGAACGTTGCTGTAAGCAAGCACATTCTCATTCAAAGTTGCAAGTTACTATGTAGGCACAAGTTTGTATAGGTATTTCAAAGATGCCCAGAACTGAGCTAAACTTGGTATGAGTCCAACTCCTAGAAATAACTTCATGCCCCATCTCCCTTACTTCCAGCTAGTAAGGATCACATAATTCCTAACAAAGTTTTGACACAGATTCCCAATTCGGGCATTCAGAATATATAGCACGTTGCTGTAAGCAAGCACATTCTCATTCAAACTTTCATGTTACTATGTAGGAACAAGTTTGTATAGGTATTTCAAAGATGCCCAGAACTGAGCTAAACTTGGTATGTGTCCAACCTCTAGAAATAACTTCATGCCCCAACTCCCTTACTTCCAGCTAGTAAGGATCACAAAATTCCTAACAAAGTTTTGACACAGATTCCCAATTCGGGCATTCAGAACATATAGCACGTTGCTGTAAGCAAGCACATTCTCATTCAAAGTTGCAAGTTACTATGTAGGAACAAGTTTGTATAGGTATTTCAAAGATGCCCAGAACTGAGCTGAACGTTGTATGTCTCCAACCTCTAGAAATAACTTCATGCCCCATCTCCCTTACTTCCAGCTAGTAAGGATCACATAATTTCTAACAAAGTTTTGACACAGATTCCCAGTTCGGGCATTCAGAACATACAGCACGTTGCTGTAAGCAAGCTCATTCTCATTCAAAGTTGCAAGTTACTATGTAGGAACAAGTTTGTATAGGTATTTCAAAGATGCCCAGAACTGAGCTAAACTTGG
Source organism: Diceros bicornis minor (assembly GCF_020826845.1). NCBI lineage: Eukaryota > Metazoa > Chordata > Mammalia > Perissodactyla > Rhinocerotidae > Diceros > Diceros bicornis. Next base: position 472,820 of record NC_080778.1, on the reverse strand, counting down.
TATGTGTCCAACTCCTAGAAATTACTTCATGCCCCATCTCCCTTACTTCCAGCTAGTAAGGATCACATAATTCCTAACAAAGTTTTGACACAGATTCCCAATTCGGGCATTCAGAACATATAGCACGTTGCTGTAAGCAAGAACATTCTCATTCAAAGTTACAAGTTACAATGTAGGAACCAGTTTGTATAGGTATTTCAAAGATGCCGAGAACTGAGCTAAACTTGGTATGTGTCCAACTCCTAGAAATAACTTCATGCCCCATCTCCCTTACTTCCAGCTAGTAAGGATCATATAATTCCTAACAAAGTTTTGACACAGATTCCCAATTCCGGCATTCAGAACATATAGCACGTTGCTGTAAGCAAGCACATTCTCATTCAAAGTTGCAAGTTACTATGTAGGAACAAGTTTCTATAGGTATTTCAAAGATGCCCAGAACTGAGCTAAACGTTGTATGACTCCAACTCCTAGAAATAACTTCATGCCTCATCTCCCTTATTTCCAGCTAGTAAGGATCACATAATTCCTAACAAAGTTTTGACACAGATTCCCAATTCGGGCATTCAGAACATATAGCACGTTGCTGTAAGCAAGCACATTCTCATTCAAAGTTTCAAGTTACTATGTAGGAACAAGTTTGTATAGGTATTTCAAAGATGCCCAGAACTGAGCTAAACTTGGCATGTGTCCAACCTCTAGAAATAACTTCATGCCCCAACTCCCTTACTTCCAGCTAGTAACGATCACATAATTCCTAACAAAGTTTTGACACAGATTCCCAATTCGGGCATTCAGAACATATAGCACGTTGCTGTAAGCAAGCACATTCTCATTCAAAGTTGCAAGTTACTATGTAGGAACCAGTTTGTATAGGTATTTCAAAGATGCCCAGAACTGAGCTAAACTTGGTATGTGTCCAACCTCTAGAAATAACTTCATGCCCCATCTCCCTTACTTCCAGCTAGTAAGGATCACATAATTCCTAACAAAGTTTTGACACAGATTTCCAATTCGGGCATTCAGAACATATAGAACGTTGCTGTAAGGAAGCACATTCTCATTCAAAGTTGCAAGTTACTATGTAGGAACAAGTTTCTATAGGTATTTCAAAGATGCCCAGAACTGAGCTAAAAGTTGTATGACTCCAACTCCTAGAAATAACTTCATGCCCCATCTCCCTTACTTCCAGCTAGTAAGGATCACATAATTCCTAACAAAGTTTTGACACAGATTTCCAATTCGGGCATTCAGAACATATAGCACGTTGCTGTAAGCAAGCACATTCTCATTCAAAGTTGCAAGTTACTATGTAGGAACAAGTTTGTATAGGTATTTCAAAGATGCCCAGAACTGAGCTAAACTTGGGATGTGTCCAACCTCTAGAAATAACTTCATGCCCCATCTCCCTTACTTCCAGCTAGTAAGGATCACATAATTCCTAACAAAGATTTGACACAGATCCCAATTCGGGCATTCAGAACATATAGCACATTGCTGTAAGCAAGCACATTCTCATTCATAGTTGCAAGTTACTATGTAGGAACAAGTTTGTATAGGTATTTAAAAGATGCCCAGAACTGAGCTAAAGGTTGTATGTGTCCAACCTCTAGAAATAACTTCATGCCCCATCTCCCTTACTTCCAGCTAGTAAGGATCACATAATTCCTAACAAAGTTTTGACACAGATTCCCAATTCGGGCATTCAGAACATATAGCACGTTGCTGTAAGCAAGCACATTCTCATTCAAAGTTGAAAGTTACTATGTAGGAACAAGTTTGTATAGGTATTTCAAACATGCCCAGAACTGAGCTAAACGTTGTATGTCTCTAACTCCTAGAAATAACTTCATGCCCCATCTCCCTTACTTCCAGCTAGTAAGGATCACATAATTTCTAACAAAGTTTTGACACAGATTCCCAATTCGGGCACTCAGAACATATAGAACGTTGCTGTAAGCAAGCACATTCTCATTCAAAGTTGCAAGTTACTATGTAGGAACCAGTTTGTATACGTATTTCAAAGATGCCCAGAACTGAGCTAAACGTTGTATGACTCCAACTCCTAGAAATAACTTCATGCCCCATCTCCCTTACTTCCAGCTAGTAAGGATCACATAATTTCTAACAAAGTTTTGACACAGATTTCCAATTCGGGCATTCAGAACATATAGAACGTTGCTGTAAGGAAGCACATTCTCATTCAAAGTTGCAAGTTACTATGCAGGAACAAGTTTCTATAGGTATTTCAAAGATGCCCAGAACTGAGCTAAAAGTTGTATGACTCCAACTCCTAGAAATAACTTCATGCCCCATCTCCCTTACTTCCAGCTAGTAAGGATCACATAATTCCTAACAAAGTTTTGACACAGATTTCCAATTCGGGCATTCAGAACATATAGCACGTTGCTGTAAGCAAGCACATTCTCATTCAAAGTTGCAAGTTACTATGTAGGAACCAGTTTGTATAGGTATTTCAAAGATGCCCAGATCTGAGCTAAACTTGTTATGTGTCCAACTCCTAGAATAACTTCATGCCCCATCTCCCTTACTTCCAGCTAGTAAGGATCACATAATTCCTAACAAAGTTTTGACACAGATTCCCAATTCGGGCATTCAGAACATATAGCACGTTGCTGTAAGCGAGCACATTCTCATTCAAAGTTGCAAGTTACTATGTAGGATCCAGTTTGTATAGGTATTTCCAAGATGCCCAGAACTGAGCTAAACTTGGTATGTGTCCAACCTCTAGAAATAACTTCATGCCCCATCTCCCTTAATTCCAGCTAGTAAGGATCACATAATTCCTAACAAAGTTTTGACACAGATCCCAATTCGGGCATTCAGAACATATAGCACGTTGCTGTAAGCAAGCACATTCTCATTCAAAGTTGCAAGTTACTATGTAGGAACAAGTTTGTATAGGTATTTCAAAGATGCCCAGAACTGAGCTAAACGTTGTATGTCTCCAACTCCTAGAAATAACTTCCTGCCTCATCTCCCTTACTTCCAGCTAGTAAGGATCACATAATTTCTAGCAAAGTTTTGACACAGATTCCCAATTCGGGCATTCAGAACATATAGCACGTTGCTGTAAGCAAGCACATTCTCATTCAAAGTTGCAAGTTACTATGTAAGAACAAGTTTGTATAGGTATTTCAAAGATGCCCAGAACTGAGCTAAACGTTGTATGACTCCAACTCCTAGAAATAACTTCATGCCCCATCTCCCTTACTTCCAGCTAGAAAGGATCACATAATTTCTAACAAAGTTTTGACACAGATTCCCAATTCGGTATTCAGAACATATAGCACGTTGCTGTAAGCAAGCACATTCTCAGTCAAAGTTGCAAGTTACTATGTAGAAACAAGTTTGTATAGGTATTTCAAAGATGCCCAGAACTGAGCTAAACTTGGTATGTGTCCAACTCCTAGAAATAACTTCATGCCCCATCTCCCTTACTTCCAGCTAGTAAGGATCACATAATTCCTAACAAAGTTTTGACACAGATTCCCAATTCGGGCATTCAGAACATATAGCACGTTGCTGTAAGCAAGCACATTCTCAGTCAAAGTTGCAAGTTACTATGTAGAAACCAGTTTGTATAGGTATTTCAAAGATGCCCAGAACTGAGCTAAACTTGGTATGTGTCCAACCTCTAGAAATAACTTCATGCCCCATCTCCCTTACTTCCAGCTAGTAAGGATCACATAATTCCTAACAAAGTTTTGACACAGATTCCCAATTCGGGCATTCAGAACATATAGCACGTTGCTGTAAGCAAGCACATTCTCATTCAAAGTTGCAAGTTACTATGTAGGAACAAATTTGTATAGGTATTTCAAAGATGCCCAGATCTGAGCTAAACGTTGTATGACTCCAACTCCTAGAAATAACTTCAAGCCCCATCTCCCTTACTTCCAGCTAGTAAGGATCACATAATTTCTAACAAAGTTTTGACACAGATTTCCAATTCGGGCATTCAGAACATATAGAACGTTGCTGTAAGGAAGCACATTCTCATTCAAAGTTGCAAGTTACTATGTAGGAACAAGTTTCTATAGGTATTTCAAGGATGCCCAGAACTGAGCTAAACGTTGTATGACTCCAACTCCTAGAAATAACTTCATGCCCCATCTCCCTTACTTCCAGCTAGTAAGGATCACATAATTCCTAGCAAAGCTTTGACACAGATTCCCAATTCGCGCATTCAGAACATATAGCACGTTGCTGTAAGCAAGCACATTCTCATTCAAAGTTGCAAGTTACTATGTAGGAACCAGTTTGTATAGGTATTTCAAAGATGCCCAGAACTGAGCTAAACTTGGTATGTGTCCAACCTCTAGAAATAACTTCATGCCCCATCTCCCTTACTTCCAGCTAGTAAGGATCACATAATTCCTAACAAAGTTTTGACACAGATCCCAATTCGGGAATTCAGAACATATAACACGTTGCTGTAAGCAAGCACATTCTCATTCAAAGTTGCAAGTTACTATGTAGGAAAAGGTTTGTATAGGTATTTCAAAGATGCCCAGAACTGAGCTAAACGTTGTATGACTCCAACTCCTAGAAATAACTTCATGCCCCATCTCCCTTACTTCCAGCTAGTAAGGATCACATAATTTCTAACAAAGTTTTGACATAGATTCCCAATTCCGGCATTCAGAACATATAGAACGTTGCTGTAAGCAAGCACATTCTCATTCAAAGTTGCAAGTTACTATGTAGGAAAAGGTTTGTATAGGTATTTCAAAGATGCCCAGAACTGAGCTAAACGTTGTATGACTCCAACTCCTAGAAATAACTTCATGCCCCATCTCCCTTACTTCCAGCTAGTAAGGATCACATAATTTCTAACAAAGTTTTGACATAGATTCCCAATTTGGGCATTCAGAACATATAGAACGTTGCTGTAAGCAAGCACATTCTCATTCAAAGTTGCAAGTTACTATGTAGGCACAAGTTTGTATAGGTATTTCAAAGATGCCCAGAACTGAGCTAAACTTGGTATGAGTCCAACTCCTAGAAATAACTTCATGCCCCATCTCCCTTACTTCCAGCTAGTAAGGATCACATAATTCCTAACAAAGATTTGACACAGATTCCCAATTCGGGCATTCAGAATATATAGCACGTAGCTGTAAGCAAGCACATTCTCATTCAAACTTTCATGTTACTATGTAGGAACAAGTTTGTATAGGTATTTCAAAGATGCCCAGAACTGAGCTAAACTTGGTATGTGTCCAACCTCTAGAAATAACTTCATGCCCCAACTCCCTTACTTCCAGCTAGTAAGGATCACAAAATTCCTAACAAAGTTTTGACACAGATTCCCAATTCGGGCATTCAGAACATATAGCACGTTGCTGTAAGCAAGCACATTCTCATTCAAAGTTGCAAGTTACTATGTAGGAACAAGTGTGTATAGGTATTTCAAAGATGCCCAGAACTGAGCTAAACGTTGTATGTCTCCAACCTCTAGAAATAACTTCATGCCCCATCTCCCTTACTTCCAGCTAGTAAGGATCACATAATTTCTAACAAAGTTTTGACACAGATTCCCAGTTCGGGCATTCAGAACATACAGCACGTTGCTGTAAGCAAGCTCATTCTCATTCAAAGTTGCAAGTTACTATGTAGGAACAAGTTTGTATAGGTATTTCAAAGATGCCCAGAACTGAGCTAAACTTGGTATGTGTCCAACTCCTAGAAATTACTTCATGCCCCATCTCCCTTACTTCCAGCTAGTAAGGATCACATAATTCCTAACAAAGTTTTGACACAGATTCCCAATTCGGGCATTCAGAACATATAGCACGTTGCTGTAAGCAAGAACATTCTCATTCAAAGTTGCAAGTTACAATGTAGGAACCAGTTTGTATAGGTATATCAAAGATGCCCAGAACTGAGCTAAACTTGGTATGTGTCCAACCTCTAGAAATAACTTCATGCCCCATCTCCCTTACTTCCAGCTAGTAAGGATCACATAATTCCTAACAAAGTTTTGACACAGATCCCAATTCGGGCATTCAGAACATATAGCACGTTGCTGTAAGCAAACACATTCTCATTCAAAGTTGCAAGTTACTATGTAGGAACAAGTTTGTATAGGTATTTCAAAGATGCCCAGAACTGAGCTAAACGTTGTATGTCTCCAACTCCTAGAAATAACTTCATGCCCCATCTCCCTTACTTCCAGCTAGTAAGGATCACATAATTTCTAACAAAGTTTTGACACAGATTCCCAATTCGGGCATTCAGAACATATAGAACGTTGCTGTAAGCAAGCACATTCTCATTTAAAGTTGCAAGTTACTATGTAGGAACAAGTTACTATAGGTATTTCAAAGATGCCCAGAACTGAGCTAAACGTTGTATGACTCCAACTCCTAGAAATAACTTCATGCCCCATCTCCCTTACTTCCAGCTAGTAAGGATCACATAATTCCTAACAAAGTTTTGACACAGATTCCCAATTCGGGCATTCAGAACATATAGCACGTTGCTGTAAGCAAGCACATTCTCATTCAAAGTTGCAAGTTACTATGTAGTAACAAGTTTGTATAGGTATTTCAAAGATGCCCGGAACTGAGCTAAACTTGGTATGTGTCCAACTCCTAGAAATAACTTCATGCCCCATCTCCCTTACTTCCAGCTAGTAAGGATCACATAATTCCTAACAAAGTTTTGACACAGATTCCCAATTCGGGCATTCAGAACATATAGCACGTTGCTGTAAGCAAGCACATTCTCATTCAAAGTTGCAAGTTACTATGTAGGAACAAGTTTGTATAGGTATTTCAAAGATGCCCAGAACTGAGCTAAACTTGGTATGTTTTCAACTCCTAGAAATAACTTCATGCCCCATCTCCCTTACTTCCAGCTAGTAAGGATCACATAATTCCTAACAATGTTTTGACACAGATCCCAATTCGGGCATTCAGAACATATAGCACGTTGCTGTAAGCAAGCACATTCTCATTCAAAGTTGCAAGTTACTATGTAAGAACAAGTTTGTATAGGTATTTCAAAGATGCCCAGAACTGAGCTAAACGTTGTATGACTCCAACTCCTAGAAATAACTTCATGCCCCATCTCCCTTACTTCCAGCTAGAAAGGATCACATAATTTCTAACAAAGTTTTGACACAGATTCCCAATTCGGTATTCAGAACATATAGCACGTTGCTGTAAGCAAGCACATTCTCAGTCAAAGTTGCAAGTTACTATGTAGAAACAAGTTTGTATAGGTATTTCAAAGATGCCCAGAACTGAGCTAAACTTGGTATGTGTCCAACTCCTAGAAATAACTTCATGCCCCATCTCCCTTACTTCCAGCTAGTAAGGATCACATAATTCCTAACAAAGTTTTGACACAGATTCCCAATTCGGGCATTCAGAACATATAGCACGTTGCTGTAAGCAAGCACATTCTCAGTCAAAGTTGCAAGTTACTATGTAGAAACCAGTTTGTATAGGTATTTCAAAGATGCCCAGAACTGAGCTAAACTTGGTATGTGTCCAACCTCTAGAAATAACTTCATGCCCCATCTCCCTTACTTCCAGCTAGTAAGGATCACATAATTCCTAACAAAGTTTTGACACAGATTCCCAATTCGGGCATTCAGAACATATAGCACGTTGCTGTAAGCAAGCACATTCTCATTCAAAGTTGCAAGTTACTATGTAGGAACAAATTTGTATAGGTATTTCAAAGATGCCCAGATCTGAGCTAAACGTTGTATGACTCCAACTCCTAGAAATAACTTCAAGCCCCATCTCCCTTACTTCCAGCTAGTAAGGATCACATAATTTCTAACAAAGTTTTGACACAGATTTCCAATTCGGGCATTCAGAACATATAGAACGTTGCTGTAAGGAAGCACATTCTCATTCAAAGTTGCAAGTTACTATGTAGGAACAAGTTTCTATAGGTATTTCAAGGATGCCCAGAACTGAGCTAAACGTTGTATGACTCCAACTCCTAGAAATAACTTCATGCCCCATCTCCCTTACTTCCAGCTAGTAAGGATCACATAATTCCTAGCAAAGCTTTGACACAGATTCCCAATTCGCGCATTCAGAACATATAGCACGTTGCTGTAAGCAAGCACATTCTCATTCAAAGTTGCAAGTTACTATGTAGGAACCAGTTTGTATAGGTACTTCAAAGATGCCCAGAACTGAGCTAAACTTGGTATGTGTCCAACCTCTAGAAATAACTTCATGCCCCATCTCCCTTACTTCCAGCTAGTAAGGATCACATAATTCCTAACAAAGTTTTGACACAGATCCCAATTCGGGAATTCAGAACATATAACACGTTGCTGTAAGCAAGCACATTCTCATTCAAAGTTGCAAGTTACTATGTAGGAAAAGGTTTGTATAGGTATTTCAAAGATGCCCAGAACTGAGCTAAACGTTGTATGACTCCAACTCCTAGAAATAACTTCATGCCCCATCTCCCTTACTTCCAGCTAGTAAGGATCACATAATTTCTAACAAAGTTTTGACATAGATTCCCAATTCCGGCATTCAGAACATATAGAACGTTGCTGTAAGCAAGCACATTCTCATTCAAAGTTGCAAGTTACTATGTAGGAAAAGGTTTGTATAGGTATTTCAAAGATGCCCAGAACTGAGCTAAACGTTGTATGACTCCAACTCCTAGAAATAACTTCATGCCCCATCTCCCTTACTTCCAGCTAGTTAGGATCACATAATTTCTAACAAAGTTTTGACATAGATTCCCAATTTGGGCATTCAGAACATATAGAACGTTGCTGTAAGCAAGCACATTCTCATTCAAAGTTGCAAGTTACTATGTAGGCACAAGTTTGTATAGGTATTTCAAAGATGCCCAGAACTGAGCTAAACTTGGTATGAGTCCAACTCCTAGAAATAACTTCATGCCCCATCTCCCTTACTTCCAGCTAGTAAGGATCACATAATTCCTAACAAAGTTTTGACACAGATTCCCAATTCGGGCATTCAGAATATATAGCACGTTGCTGTAAGCAAGCACATTCTCATTCAAACTTTCATGTTACTATGTAGGAACAAGTTTGTATAGGTATTTCAAAGATGCCCAGAACTGAGCTAAACTTGGTATGTGTCCAACCTCTAGAAATAACTTCATGCCCCAACTCCCTTACTTCCAGCTAGTAAGGATCACAAAATTCCTAACAAAGTTTTGACACAGATTCCCAATTCGGGCATTCAGAACATATAGCACGTTGCTGTAAGCAAGCACATTCTCATTCAAAGTTGCAAGTTACTATGTAGGAACAAGTTTGTATAGGTATTTCAAAGATGCCCAGAACTGAGGTAAACGTTGTATGTCTCCAACCTCTAGAAATAACTTCATGCCCCATCTCCCTTACTTCCAGCTAGTAAGGATCACATAATTTCTAACAAAGTTTTGACACAGATTCCCAGTTCGGGCATTCAGAACATACAGCACGTTGCTGTAAGCAAGCTCATTCTCATTCAAAGTTGCAAGTTACTATGTAGGAACAAGTTTGTATAGGTATTTCAAAGATGCCCAGAACTGAGCTAAACTTGGTATGTGTCCAACTCCTAGAAATTACTTCATGCCCCATCTCCCTTACTTCCAGCTAGTAAGGATCACATAATTCCTAACAAAGTTTTGACACAGATTCCCAATTCGGGCATTCAGAACATATAGCACGTTGCTGTAAGCAAGAACATTCTCATTCAAAGTTGCAAGTTACAATGTAGGAACCAGTTTGTATAGGTGTATCAAAGATGCCCAGAACTGAGCTAAACTTGGTATGTGTCCAACCTCTAGAAATAACTTCATGCCCCATCTCCCTTACTTCCAGCTAGTAAGGATCACATAATTCCTAACAAAGTTTTGACACAGATCCCAATTCGGGCATTCAGAACATATAGCACGTTGCTGTAAGCAAACACATTCTCATTCAAAGTTGCAAGTTACTATGTAGGAACAAGTTTGTATAGGTATTTCAAAGATGCCCAGAACTGAGCTAAACGTTGTATGTCTCCAACTCCTAGAAATAACTTCATGCCCCATCTCCCTTACTTCCAGCTAGTAAGGATCACATAATTTCTAACAAAGTTTTGACACAGATTCCCAATTCGGGCATTCAGAACATATAGCACGTTGCTGTAAGCAAGCACATTCTCATTCAAAGTTGCAAGTTACTATGTAGGAACAAATTTGTATAGGTATTTCAAAGATGCCTAGAACTGAGCTAAACGTTGTATGTCTCCAACTCCTAGAAATAACTTCATGCCCCATCTCCGTTACTTCCAGCTAGTAAGAATCACATAATTTCTAACAAAGTTTTGACACAGATTTCCAATTCGGGCATTCAGAACATATAGAACGTTGCTGTAAGGAAGCACATTCTCATTCAAAGTTGCAAGTTACTATGTAGGAACAAGTTTGTATAGGTATTTCAAAGATGCCCAGAACTGAGCTAAACTTGGTATGTGTCCAACTCCTAGAAATAACTTCATGCCCCATCTCCCTTACTTCCAGCCAGTAAGGATCACATAATTCCTAACAAAGTTTTGACAGAGATTCCCAATTCGGGCATTCAGAACATATAGCACGTTGCTGTAAGCAAGCACATTCTCATTCAAAGTTGCAAGTTACTATGTAGGAACCAGTTTGTATAGGTATTTCAAAGATGCCGAGAACTGAGCTAAACTTGGTATGTGTCCAACCTCTAGAAATAACTTCATGCCCCATCTCCCTTACTTCCAGCTAGTAAGGATCACATAATTCCTAACAAAGTTTTGACACAGATCCCAATTCGGGCATTCAGAACATATAACACGTTGCTGTAAGCAAGCACATTCTCATTCAAAGTTGCAAGTTACTATGTAGGAACAAGTTTGTATAGGTATTTCAAAGATGCCCAGAACTGAGCTAAACGTTGTATGACTCCAACTCCTAGAAATAACTTCAAGCCCCATCTCCCCTACTTCCAGCTAGTAAGGATCACATAATTTCTAACAAAGTTTTGACACAGATTTCCAATTCGGGCATTCAGAACATATAGAACGTTGCTGTAAGGAAGCACATTCTCATTCAAAGTTGCAAGTTACTATGTAGGAACAAGTTTCTATAGGTATTTCAAGGATGCCCAGAACTGAGCTAAACGTTGTATGACTCCAACTCCTAGAAATAACTTCATGCCCCATCTCCCTTACTTCCAGCTAGTAAGGATCACATAATTCCTAGCAAAGCTTTGACACAGATTCCCAATTCGCGCATTCAGAACATATAGCACGTTGCTGTAAGCAAGCACATTCTCATTCAAAGTTGCAAGTTACTATGTAGGAACCAGTTTGTATAGGTATTTCAAAGATGCCCAGAACTGAGCTAAACTTGGTATGTGTCCAACCTCTAGAAATAACTTCATGCCCCATCTCCCTTACTTCCAGCTAGTAAGGATCACATAATTCCTAACAAAGTTTTGACACAGATCCCAATTCGGGAATTCAGAACATATAACACGTTGCTGTAAGCAAGCACATTCTCATTCAAAGTTGCAAGTTACTATGTAGGAAAAGGTTTGTATAGGTATTTCAAAGATGCCCAGAACTGAGCTAAACGTTGTATGACTCCAACTCCTAGAAATAACTTCATGCCCCATCTCCCTTACTTCCAGCTAGTAAGGATCACATAATTTCTAACAAAGTTTTGACATAGATTCCCAATTCCGGCATTCAGAACATATAGAACGTTGCTGTAAGCAAGCACATTCTCATTCAAAGTTGCAAGTTACTATGTAGGAAAAGGTTTGTATAGGTATTTCAAAGATGCCCAGAACTGAGCTAAACGTTGTATGACTCCAACTCCTAGAAATAACTTCATGCCCCATCTCCCTTACTTCCAGCTAGTAAGGATCACATAATTTCTAACAAAGTTTTGACATAGATTCCCAATTTGGGCATTCAGAACATATAGAACGTTGCTGTAAGCAAGCACATTCTCATTCAAAGTTGCAAGTTACTATGTAGGCACAAGTTTGTATAGGTATTTCAAAGATGCCCAGAACTGAGCTAAACTTGGTATGAGTCCAACTCCTAGAAATAACTTCATGCCCCATCTCCCTTACTTCCAGCTAGTAAGGATCACATAATTCCTAACAAAGTTTTGACACAGATTCCCAATTCGGGCATTCAGAATATATAGCACGTTGCTGTAAGCAAGCACATTCTCATTCAAACTTTCATGTTACTATGTAGGAACAAGTTTGTATAGGTATTTCAAAGATGCCCAGAACTGAGCTAAACTTCGTATGTGTCCAACCTCTAGAAATAACTTCATGCCCCAACTCCCTTACTTCCAGCTAGTAAGGATCACAAAATTCCTAACAAAGTTTTGACACAGATTCCCAATTCGGGCATTCAGAACATATAGCACGTTGCTGTAAGCAAGCACATTCTCATTCAAAGTTGCAAGTTACTATGTAGGAACAAGTTTGTATAGGTATTTCAAAGATGCCCAGAACTGAGCTAAACGTTGTATGTCTGCAACCTCTAGAAATAACTTCATGCCCCATCTCCCTTACTTCCAGCTAGTAAGGATCACATAATTTCTAACAAAGTTTTGACACAGATTCCCAGTTCGGGCATTCAGAACATACAGCACGTTGCTGTAAGCAAGCTCATTCTCATTCAAAGTTGCAAGTTACTATGTAGGAACAAGTTTGTATAGGTATTTCAAAGATGCCCAGAACTGAGCTAAACTTGGTATGTGTCCAACTCCTAGAAATTACTTCATGCCCCATCTCCCTTACTTCCAGCTAGTAAGGATCACATAATTCCTAACAAAGTTTTGACACAGATTCCCAATTCGGGCATTCAGAACATATAGCACGTTGCTGTAAGCAAGAACATTCTCATTCAAAGTTGCAAGTTACAATGTAGGAACCAGTTTGTATAGGTATATCAAAGATGCCCAGAACTGAGCTAAACTTGGTATGTGTCCAACCTCTAGAAATAACTTCATGCCCCATCTCCCTTACTTCCAGCTAGTAAGGATCACATAATTCCTAACAAAGTTTTGACACAGATCCCAATTCGGGCATTCAGAACATATAGCACGTTGCTGTAAGCAAACACATTCTCATTCAAAGTTGCAAGTTACTATGTAGGAACAAGTTTGTATAGGTATTTCAAAGATGCCCAGAACTGAGCTAAACGTTGTATGTCTCCAACTCCTAGAAATAACTTCATGCCCCATCTCCCTTACTTCCAGCTAGTAAGGATCACATAATTTCTAAGAAAGTTTTGACACAGATTCCCAATTCGGGCATTCAGAACATATAGAACGTTGCTGTAAGCAAGCACATTCTCATTTAAAGTTGCAAGTTACTATGTAGGAACAAGTTACTATAGGTATTTCAAAGATGCCCAGAACTGAGCTAAACGTTGTATGACTCCAACTCCTAGAAATAACTTCATGCCCCATCTCCCTTACTTCCAGCTAGTAAGGATCACATAATTCCTAACAAAGTTTTGACACAGATTCCCAATTCGGGCATTCAGAACATATAGCACGTTGCTGTAAGCAAGCACATTCTCATTCAAAGTTGCAAGTTACTATGTAGTAACAAGTTTGTATAGGTATTTCAAAGATGCCCGGAACTGAGCTAAACTTGGTATGTGTCCAACTCCTAGAAATAACTTCATGCCCCATCTCCCTTACTTCCAGCTAGTAAGGATCACATAATTCCTAACAAATTTTGACACAGATTCCCAATTCGGGCATTCAGAACATATAGCACGTTGCTGTAAGCAAGCACATTCTCATTCAAAGTTGCAAGTTACTATGTAGGAACAAGTTTGTATAGGTATTTCAAAGATGCCCAGAACTGAGCTAAACTTGGTATGTTTCCAACTCCTAGAAATAACTTCATGCCCCATCTCCCTTACTTCCAGCTAGTAAGGATCACATAATTCCTAACAAAGTTTTGACACAGATTCCCAATTCGGGCATTCAGAACATAAAGCACGTTGCTGTAAGCAAGCACATTCTCATTCAAAGTTGCAAGTTACTATGTAGGAACAAGTTTGTATAGGTATTTCAAAGATGCCCAGAACTGAGCTAAACTTGGTATGTGTCCAACCTCTAGAAATAACTTCATGCCCCATCTCCCTTACTTCCAGCTAGTAAGGATCACATAATTCCTAACAAAGTTTGACACAGATTTCCAAATCGGGCATTCAGAACATATAGCACGTTGCTGTAAGCAAGCACATTCTCATTCAAAGTTGCAAGTTACTATGTAGGAACCAGTTTGTATAAGTATTTCAAAGATGCCCAGAACTGAGCTAAACGTTGTATGTCTCCAACTCCTAGAAATAGCTTCATGCCCCATCTCCCTTACTTCCAGCTAGTAAGGATCACATAATTTCTAACAAAGTTTTGACACAGATTCCCAATTCGGGCATTCAGAACATATAGAACGTTGCTGTAAGCAAGCACATTCTCATTCAAAGTTGCAAGTTACTATGTAGGAACAAGTTTGTATAGGTATTTCAAAGATTCCCTGAACTGAGCTAAACTTGGTATGTGTCCAACTCCTAGAAATAACTTCATGCCCCGTCTCCCTTACTTCCAGCTAGTAAGGATCACATAATTCCTAACAAAGTTTTGACACAGATTCCCTTTTCGGGCATTCAGAACATATAGCACGTTGCTGTAAGCAAGCACATTCTCATTCAAAGTTGCAAGTTACTATGTAGGAACCAGTTTGTATAGGTATTTCAAAGATGCCCAGAACTGAGCTAAACTTGGTATGTGTCCAACCTCTAGAAATAACTTCATGCCCCATCTCCCTTACTTCCAGCTAGTAAGGATCACATAATTCCTAACAAAGTTTTGACACAGATCCCAATTCGGGCATTCAGAACATATAGCACGTTGCTGTAAGCAAGCACATTCTCATTCAAAGTTGCAAGTTACTATGTAGGAACAAGTTTGTATAGGTATTTCAAAGATGCCCAGAACTGAGCTAAACTTTGTATGTCTCCAACTCCTAGAAATAACTTCCTGCCCCATCTCCCTTACTTCCAGCTAGTAAGGATCACATAATTTTTAGCAAAGTTTTGACACAGATTCCCAATTCGGGCATTCAGAACATATAGAACGTTGCTGTAAGCAAGCACATTCTCATTCAAAGTTGCAAGTTACTATGTAGGAACAAGTTTCTATAGGTATTTCAAAGATGCCCAGAACTGAGCTAAACGTTGTATGACTCCAACTCCTGGAAATAACTTCATGCCTCATCACCCTTACTTCCAGCTAGTAAGGATCACATAATTCCTAACAAAGTTTTGACACAGATTCCCAATTCGGGCATTCAGAACATATAGCACGTTGCTGTAAGCAAGCACATTCTCATTCAAAGTTGCCAGTTACTATTTAAGAACAAGTTTCTATAGGTATTTCAAAGATGCCCAGAACTGAGCTAAACTTGGTATGTGTCCAACCTCTAGAAATAACTTCATGCCCCATCTCCCTTACTTCCAGCTAGTAAGGATCACATAATTCCTAACAAAGTTTTGACACAGATTCCCAATTCGGGCATTCAGAACATATAGCACGTTGCTGTAAGCAATCACATTCTCATTCAAAGTTGCAAGTTACTATGTAGGAACCAGTTTGTATAGGTATTTCAAAGATGCCGAGAACTGAGCTAAACTTGGTATGTGTCCAACCTCTAGAAATATCTTCATGCCCCATCTCCCTTACTTCCAGCTAGTAAGGATCACATAATTCCTAACAAAGTTTTGACACAGATCCCAATTCGGGCATTCAGAACATATAACACGTTGCTGTAAGCAAGCACATTCTCATTCAAAGTTGCAAGTTACTATGTAGGAACAAGTTTGTATAGGTATTTCAAAGATGCCCAGAACTGAGCTAAACGTTGTATGACTCAAACTCCTAGAAATAACTTCATGCCCCATCTCCCTTACTTCCAGCTAGTAAGGATCACATAATTCCTAACAATGTTTTGACACAGATTCCCAATTCGGGCATTCAGAATATAGAACGTTGCTGTAAGCAAGCACATTCTCATTCAAAGTTGCAAGTTACTATGTAGGAACAAGTTTCTATAGGTATTTCAAAGATGCCCAGAACTGAGCTAAACTTGGTATGTGTCCAACTCCTAGAAATAACTTCATGCCCCATCTCCCTTACTTCCAGCTAATAAGGATCACATAATTCCTAACAAAGTTTTGACACAGATTCCCAATTCGGGCATTCAGAACATAAAGCACGTTGCTGTAAGCAAGCACATTCTCATTCAAAGTTGCAAGTTACTATGTAGGAACAAGTTTGTATAGGTATTTCAAAGATGCCCAGAACTGAGCTAAACTTGGTATGTGTCCAACCTCTAGAAATAACTTCATGCCCCATCTCCCTTACTTCCAGCTAGTAAGGATCACATAATTCCTAACAAAGTTTGACACAGATTTCCAAATCGGGCATTCAGAACATATAGCACGTTGCTGTAAGCAAGCACATTCTCATTCAAAGTTGCAAGTTACTATGTAGGAACCAGTTTGTATAAGTATTTCAAAGATGCCCAGAACTGAGCTAAACGTTGTATGTCTCCAACTCCTAGAAATAGCTTCATGCCCCATCTCCCTTACTTCCAGCTAGTAAGGATCACATAATTTCTAACAAAGTTTTGACACAGATTCCCAATTCGGGCATTCAGAACATATAGAACGTTGCTGTAAGCAAGCACATTCTCATTCAAAGTTGCAAGTTACTATGTAGGAACAAGTTTGTATAGGTATTTCAAAGATTCCCTGAACTGAGCTAAACTTGGTATGTGTCCAACTCCTAGAAATAACTTCATGCCCCATCTCCCTTACTTCCAGCTAGTAAGGATCACATAATTCCTAACAAAGTTGTGACACAGATTCCCTTTTCGGGCATTCAGAACATATAGCACGTTGCTGTAAGCAAGCACATTCTCATTCAAAGTTGCAAGTTACTATGTAGGAACCAGTTTGTATAGGTATTTCAAAGATGCCCAGAACTGAGCTAAACTTGGTATGTGTCCAACCTCTAGAAATAACTTCATGCCCCATCTCCCTGACTTCCAGCTAGTAAGGATCACATAATTCCTAACAAAGTTTTGACACAGATCCCAATTCGGGCATTCAGAACATATAGCACGTTGCTGTAAGCAAGCACATTCTCATTCAAAGTTGCAAGTTACTATGTAGGAACAAGTTTGTATAGGTATTTCAAAGATGCCCAGAACTGAGCTAAACTTTGTATGTCTCCAACTCCTAGAAATAACTTCCTGCCCCATCTCCCTTACTTCCAGCTAGTAAGGATCACATAATTTTTAGCAAAGTTTTGACACAGATTCCCAATTCGGGCATTCAGAACATATAGAACGTTGCTGTAAGCAAGCACATTCTCATTCAAAGTTGCAAGTTACTATGTAGGAACAAGTTTCTATAGGTATTTCAAAGATGCCCAGAACTGAGCTAAACGTTGTATGACTCCAACTCCTGGAAATAACTTCATGCCTCATCACCCTTACTTCCAGCTAGTAAGGATCACATAATTCCTAACAAAGTTTTGACACAGATTCCCAATTCGGGCATTCAGAACATATAGCACGTTGCTGTAAGCAAGCACATTCTCATTCAAAGTTGCCAGTTACTATTTAGGAACAAGTTTCTATAGGTATTTCAAAGATGCCCAGAACTGAGCTAAACTTGGTATGTGTCCAACCTCTAGAAATAACTTCATGCCCCATCTCCCTTACTTCCAGCTAGTAAGGATCACATAATTCCTAACAAAGTTTTGACACAGATTCCCAATTCGGGCATTCAGAACATATAGCACGTTGCTGTAAGCAAGCACATTCTCATTCAAAGTTGCAAGTTACTATGTAGGAACCAGTTTGTATAGGTATTTCAAAGATGCCGAGAACTGAGCTAAACTTGGTATGTGTCCAACCTCTAGAAATATCTTCATGCCCCATCTCACTTACTTCCAGCTAGTAAGGATCACATAATTCCTAACAAAGTTTTGACACAGATCCCAATTCGGGCATTCAGAACATATAACACGTTGCTGTAAGCAAGCACATTCTCATTCAAAGTTGCAAGTTACTATGTAGGAACAAGTTTGTATAGGTATTTCAAAGATGCCCAGAACTGAGCTAAACGTTGTATGACTCCAACTCCTAGAAATAACTTCATGCCCCATCTCCCTTACTTCCAGCTAGTAAGGATCACATAATTCCTAACAATGTTTTGACACAGATTCCCAATTCGGGCATTCAGAATATAGAACGTTGCTGTAAGCAAGCACATTCTCATTCAAAGTTGCAAGTTACTATGTAGGAACAAGTTTCTATAGGTATTTCAAAGATGCCCAGAACTGAGCTAAACTTGGTATGTGTCCAACTCCTAGAAATAACTTCATGCCCCATCTCCCTTACTTCCAGCTAATAAGGATCACATAATTCCTAACAAAGTTTTGACACAGATTCCCAATTTGGGCATTCAGAACATATAGAACGTTGCTGTAAGCAAGCACATTCTCATTCAAAGTTGCAAGTTACTATGTAGGAACCAGTTTCGATAGGTATTTCAAAGATGCCCAGAACTGAGCTAAACTTGGTATGTGTCCAACCTCTAGAAATAACTTCATGCCCCAACTCCCTTACTTCCAGCTAGTAAGGATCACATAATTCCTAACAAAGTTTTGACACAGATCCCAATTCGGGCATTCAGAACATATAGCACGTTGCTGTAAGCAAGCACATTCTCATTCAAAGTTGCAAGTTACTATGTAGGAACAAGTTTGTATAGGTATTTCAAAGATGCCCAGAACTGAGCTAAACGTTGTATGTCTCCAACCTCTAGAAATAACTTCATGCCCCATCTCCCTTACTTCCAGCTAGTAAGGATCACATAATTTCTAACAAAGTTTTGACACAGATTCCCAATTCGGGCATTCAGAACATATAGCACGTTGCTGTAAGTAAGCACATTCTCATTCAAAGTTGCAATTTACTATGTAGGAACAAGTTTGTATAGGTATTTCAAAGATGCCCAGAACTGAGCTAAACTTGGTATGTGTCCAACCTCTAGAAATAACTTCATGCCCCAACTCCCTTACTTCCAGCTAGTAAGGATCACATAATTCCTAACAAAGTTTTGACACAGATTCCCAATTCGGGCATTCAGAACATATAGCACGTTGCTGTAAGCTAGCACATTCTCACTCAAAGTTGCAAGTTACTGTGTAGGAACAAGTTTGTATAGGTATTTCAAAGATGCCCAGAACTGAGCTAAACGTTGTATGTCTCCAACTCGTAGAAATAACTTCATGGCCCATCTCCCTTAATTCCAGCTAGTAAGGATCACATAATTCCTAACAAAGTTTTGACACAGATTCCCAATTCGGGCATTCAGAACATATAGCACGTTGCTGTAAGCAAGCACATTCTCATTCAAAGTTGCAAGTTACTATGTAGGAACAAGTTTGTATAGGTATTTCAAAGATGCCCAGAACTGAGCTAAACTTGGTATGTGTCCAACTCCTAGAAATAACTTCATGCCCCATCTCCCTTACTTCCAGCTAGTAAGGATCACATAATTCCTAACAAAGTTTTGACACAGATTCCCAATTCGGGCATTCAGAACATATAGCACGTTGCTGTAAGCAAGCACATTCTCATTCAAAGTTGCAAGTTACTATGTAGGAACCAGTTTGTATAGGTATTTCAAAGATGCCCAGAACTGAGCTAAACTTGGTATGTGTCCAACCTCTAGAAATAACTTCATGCCCCATCTCCCTTACTTCCAGCTAGTAAGGATCACATAATTCCTAACAAAGTTTTGACACAGATCCCAATTCGGGCATTCAGAACATATAGCACGTTGCTGTAAGCAAGCACATTCTCATTCAAAGTTGCAAGTTACTATGTAGGAACCAGTTTGTATAGGTATTTCAAAGATGCCCAGAACTGAGCTAAACTTGGTATGTGTCCAACCTCTAGAAATAACTTCATGCCCCATCTCCCTTACTTCCAGCTAGTAAGGATCACATAATTCCTAACAAAGTTTTGACACAGATTGCCAATTCGGGCATTCAGAACATATAGCACGTTGCTGTAAGCAAGCACATTCTCATTCAAAGTTGCAAGTTACTATGTAGGAACAAGTTTGTATAGGTATTTCAAAGATGCCCAGAACTGAGCTAAACTTGGTATGTGTCCAACCTCTAGAAATAACTTCATGCCCCATGTCCCTTACTTCCAGCTCGTAAGTATCACATATTTCCTAACAAAGTTTTGACACAGATTCCCAATTCGGGCATTCAGAACATATAGCACGTTGCTGTAAGCAAGCGCATTCTCATTCAAAGTTGCAAGTTACTATGTAGGAAGAAGTTTGTATAGGTATTTCAAAGATGCCCAGAACTGAGCTAAACGTTGAATGTCTCCAACTCCTAGAAATAACTTCATGCCCCATCTCTCTTACTTCCAGCTAGTAAGGATCACATAATTCGTAAGAAAGTTTTGACACAGATTCCCAATTCGGGCATTCAGAATATATAGCACGTTTCTGTAAGCAAGCACATTCTCATTCAAAGTTGCAAGTGACTATGTAGGAACAAGTTTCTATAGGTATTTTAAAGATGCCCAGAACTGAGCTAAACGTTGTATGACTCCAACTCCTAGAAATAACTTCATGTCCCATCTCCCTTACTTCCAGCTAGTAAGGATCACATAATTTCTAACAAAGTTTTGACACAGATTCCCAATTCGGGCATTCAGAACATATAGCACGTTGCAGTAAGCAAGCACATTCTCTTTCAAAGTTGCAAGTTACTATGTAGGAACAATTTTGTGTAGGTATTTCAAAGATGCCCAGAACTGAGCTAAACTTGGTATGTGTCCAACCTCTAGAAATAACTTCATGCCCCATCTCCCTTACTTCCAGCTAGTAAGGATCACATAATTCCTAACAAAGTTTTGACACAGATCACAATTCGGGCATTCAGAACATATAGCACGTTGCTGTAAGCAAGCACATTCTCATTCAAAGTTGCAAGTTACTATGTAGGAACAAGTTTCTATAGGTATTTCAAAGATGCCCAGAACTGAGCTAAACTTCGTATGTGTCCAACTCCTAGAAATAACTTCATGCCCCATCTCCCTTACTTCCAGCTAGTAAGGATCACATAATTCCTAACAAAGTTTTGACACAGATCCCAATTCGGGCATTCAGAACATATAGCACGTTGCTGTAAGCAAGCACATTCTCGTTCAAAGTTGCAAGTTACTATGTAGGAACAAGTTTGTATAGGTATTTCAAAGATGCCCAGAACTGAGCTAAACGTTGTATGTCTCCAACCTCTAGAAATAACTTCATGCCCCATCTCCCTTACTTCCAGCTAGTAAGGATCACATAATTTCTAACAAAGTTTTGACACAGATTCCCAATTCGGGCATTCAGAACATATAGCACGTTGCTGTAAACAAGCACATTCTCATTCAAATTTGCAAGTTACTATGTAGGAACAAGTTTGTATAGGTATTTCAAAGATGCCCAGAACTGAGCTAAACTTGGTATGTGTCCAACTCCTAGAAATAACTTCATGCCCCATCTCCCTTACTTCCATCTAGTAAGGATCACATAATTCCTAACAAAGTTTTGACACAGATTCCCAATTCGGGCATTCAGAACATATACCACGTTGCTGTAAGCAAGCACATTCTCATTCAAAGTTGCAAGTTAGTATTTAGGAACAAGTTTCTATAGGTATTTCAAAGATGCCCAGAACTGAGCTAAACTTGGTATGTGTCCAACCTCTAGAAATAACTTCATGCCCCAACTCCCTTACTTCCAGCTAGTAAGGATCACATAATTCCTAACAAAGTTTTGACACAGATCCCAATTCGGGCATTCAGAACATATAGCACGTTGCTGTAAGCAAGCACATTCTCATTCAAAGTTGCAAGTTACTATGTAGGATCAAGTTTGTATAGGTATTTCAAAGATGCCCAGAACTGAGCTAAACTTGGTATGTGTCCAACCTCTAGAAATAACTTCATGCCCCATCTCCCTTACTTCCAGCTAGTAAGGATCACATAATTTCTAACAAAGTTTTGACACAGATTCCCAGTTCGGGCATTCAGAACATATAGCACGTTGCTGTAAGCAAGCTCATTCTCATTCAAAGTTGCAAGTTACTATGTAGGAACAAGTTTCTATAGGTATTTCAAAGATGCCCAGAACTGAGCTAAACGTTGTATGACTCCAACTCCTAGAAATAACTTCATGCCTCATCACCCTTACTTCCAGCTAGTAAGGATCACATAATTCCTAACAAAGTTTTGACTCAGATTCCCAATTCGGGCATTCAGAACATATAGCACGTTGCTGTAAGCAAGCACATTCTCATTCAAAGTTGCAAGTTACTATTTAGGAACAAGTTTCTATAGGTATTTCAAAGATGCCCAGAACTGAGCTAAACTTGGTATGTGTCCAACCTCTAGAAATAACTTCATGCCCCATCTCCCTTACTTCCAGCTAGTAAGGATCACATAATTCCTAACAAAGTTTTGACACAGATCCCAATTCGGGCATTCAGAACATATAGCACGTTGCTGTAAGCAAGCACATTCTCATTCAAAGTTGCAAGTTACTATGTAGGAACAAGTTTGTATAGGTATTTAAAAGATGCCCAGAACTGAGCAAAACGTTGTATGTCTCCAACCTCTAGAAATAACTTCATGCCCTATCTCCCTTACTTCCAGCTAGTAAGGATCACATAATTTCTAACAAAGTTTTGACACAGATTCCCAATTCGGGCATTCAGAACATATAGCACGTTGCTGTAAGCAAGCACATTCTCATTCAAAGTTGCAAGTTACTATGTAGGAACAAGTTTCTATAGGTATTTCAAAGATGCCCAGAACTGAGCTAAACGTTGTATGACTCCAACTCCTAGAAATAACTTCATGCCCCATCTCTCTTACTTCCAGCTAGTAAGGATCACATAATTCCTAACAAAGTTTTGACACAGATTCCCAATTCCGGCATTCAGAACATATAGCACGTTGCTGTATGCAAGCACATTCTCATTCAAAGTTGCAAGTTACTATGTAGGAACAAGTTTGTATAGGTATTTCAAAGATGCCCAGAACTGAGCTAAACGTTGTATGTCTCCAACTCCTAGAAATAACTTCATGCCCCATCTCCCTTACTTCCAGCTAGTAAGGATCACATAATTCCTAACAAAGTTTTGACACAGATTCCCAATTCGGGCATTCAGAACATAAAGCACGTTGCTGTAAGCAAGCACATTCTCATTCAAAGTTGCAAGTTACTATGTAGGAACAAGTTTCCATAGGTATTTCAAAGATCCCCAGAACTGAGCTAAACTTGGTATGTGTCCAACCTCTAGAAATAACTTCATGCCCTATCTCCCTTACTTCCAGCTAGTAAGGATCACATAATTCCTCACAAAGTTTTGACACAGATCCCAATTCGGGCATTCAGAACATATAGCACGTTGCTGTAAGCAAGCACATTCTCATTCAAAGTTGCAAGTTACTATGTAGGAACAAGTTTGTATAGGTATTTCAAAGATGTCCAGAACTGAGCTAAACGTTGTATGTCTCCAACTCCTAGAAATAACTTCCTGCCCCAATCTCCCTTACTTCCAGCTAGTAAGGATCACATAATTTCTAGCAAAGTTTTGACACAGATTCCCAATTCGGGCATTCAGAACATATAGAACGTTGCTGTAAGCAAGCACATTCTCATTCAAAGTTGCAAGTTACTATGTAGGAACAAGTTTCTATAGGTATTTCAAAGATGCCCAGAACTGAGCTAAACGTTGTATGACTCCAACTCCTAGAAATAACTTCATGCCTCATCACCCTTACTTCCAGCTAGTAAGGATCACATAATTCCTAACAAAGTTTTGACTCAGATTCCCAATTCGGGCATTCAGAACATATAGCACGTTGCTGTAAGCAAGCACATTCTCATTCAAAGTTGCAAGTTACTATTTAGGAACAAGTTTCTATAGGTATTTCAAAGATGCCCAGAACTGAGCTAAACTTGGTATGTGTCCAACCTCTAGAAATAACTTCATGCCCCATGTACCTTACTTCCAGCTCGTAAGTATCACATATTTCCTAACAAAGTTTTGACACAGATTCCCAATTCGGGCATTCAGAACATATAGCACGTTGCTGTAAGCAAGCGCATTCTCATTCAAAGTTGCAAGTTACTATGTAGGAAGAAGTTTGTATAGGTATTTCAAAGATGCCCAGAACTGAGCTAAACGTTGAATGTCTCCAACTCCTAGAAATAACTTCATGCCCCATCTCCCTTACTTCCAGCTAGTAAGGATCACATAATTCCTAACAAAGTTTTGACACAGATTGCCAATTCGGGCATTCAGAACATATAGCACGTTGCTGTAAGCAAGCACATTCTCATTCAAAGTTGCAAGTTACTATGTAGGAACAAGTTTGTATAGGTATTTCAAAGATGCCCAGAACTGAGCTAAACTTGGTATGTGTCCAACCTCTAGAAATAACTTCATGCCCCATGTCCCTTACTTCCAGCTCGTAAGTATCACATATTTCCTAACAAAGTTTTGACACAGATTCCCAATTCGGGCATTCAGAACATATAGCACGTTGCTGTAAGCAAGCGCATTCTCATTCAAAGTTGCAAGTTACTATGTAGGAAGAAGTTTGTATAGGTATTTCAAAGATGCCCAGAACTGAGCTAAACGTTGAATGTCTCCAACTCCTAGAAATAACTTCATGCCCCATCTCTCTTACTTCCAGCTAGTAAGGATCACATAATTCGTAAGAAAGTTTTGACACAGATTCCCAATTCGGGCATTCAGAATATATAGCACGTTTCTGTAAGCAAGCACATTCTCATTCAAAGTTGCAAGTGACTATGTAGGAACAAGTTTCTATAGGTATTTTAAAGATGCCCAGAACTGAGCTAAACGTTGTATGACTCCAACTCCTAGAAATAACTTCATGTCCCATCTCCCTTACTTCCAGCTAGTAAGGATCACATAATTTCTAACAAAGTTTTGACACAGATTCCCAATTCGGGCATTCAGAACATATAGCACGTTGCAGTAAGCAAGCACATTCTCTTTCAAAGTTGCAAGTTACTATGTAGGAACAATTTTGTGTAGGTATTTCAAAGATGCCCAGAACTGAGCTAAACTTGGTATGTGTCCAACCTCTAGAAATAACTTCATGCCCCATCTCCCTTACTTCCAGCTAGTAAGGATCACATAATTCCTAACAAAGTTTTGACACAGATCACAATTCGGGCATTCAGAACATATAGCACGTTGCTGTAAGCAAGCACATTCTCATTCAAAGTTGCAAGTTACTATGTAGGAACAAGTTTCTATAGGTATTTCAAAGATGCCCAGAACTGAGCTAAACTTCGTATGTGTCCAACTCCTAGAAATAACTTCATGCCCCATCTCCCTTACTTCCAGCTAGTAAGGATCACATAATTCCTAACAAAGTTTTGACACAGATCCCAATTCGGGCATTCAGAACATATAGCACGTTGCTGTAAGCAAGCACATTCTCGTTCAAAGTTGCAAGTTACTATGTAGGAACAAGTTTGTATAGGTATTTCAAAGATGCCCAGAACTGAGCTAAACGTTGTATGTCTCCAACCTCTAGAAATAACTTCATGCCCCATCTCCCTTACTTCCAGCTAGTAAGGATCACATAATTTCTAACAAAGTTTTGACACAGATTCCCAATTCGGGCATTCAGAACATATAGCACGTTGCTGTAAACAAGCACATTCTCATTCAAATTTGCAAGTTACTATGTAGGAACAAGTTTGTATAGGTATTTCAAAGATGCCCAGAACTGAGCTAAACTTGGTATGTGTCCAACTCCTAGAAATAACTTCATGCCCCATCTCCCTTACTTCCATCTAGTAAGGATCACATAATTCCTAACAAAGTTTTGACACAGATTCCCAATTCGGGCATTCAGAACATATACCACGTTGCTGTAAGCAAGCACATTCTCATTCAAAGTTGCAAGTTAGTATTTAGGAACAAGTTTCTATAGGTATTTCAAAGATGCCCAGAACTGAGCTAAACTTGGTATGTGTCCAACCTCTAGAAATAACTTCATGCCCCAACTCCCTTACTTCCAGCTAGTAAGGATCACATAATTCCTAACAAAGTTTTGACACAGATCCCAATTCGGGCATTCAGAACATATAGCACGTTGCTGTAAGCAAGCACATTCTCATTCAAAGTTGCAAGTTACTATGTAGGATCAAGTTTGTATAGGTATTTCAAAGATGCCCAGAACTGAGTTAAACTTGGTATGTGTCCAACCTCTAGAAATAACTTCATGCCCCATCTCCCTTACTTCCAGCTAGTAAGGATCACATAATTTCTAACAAAGTTTTGACACAGATTCCCAGTTCGGGCATTCAGAACATATAGCACGTTGCTGTAAGCAAGCTCATTCTCATTCAAAGTTGCAAGTTACTATGTAGGAACAAGTTTCTATAGGTATTTCAAAGATGCCCAGAACTGAGCTAAACGTTGTATGACTCCAACTCCTAGAAATAACTTCATGCCTCATCACCCTTACTTCCAGCTAGTAAGGATCACATAATTCCTAACAAAGTTTTGACTCAGATTCCCAATTCGGGCATTCAGAACATATAGCACGTTGCTGTAAGCAAGCACATTCTCATTCAAAGTTGCAAGTTACTATTTAGGAACAAGTTTCTATAGGTATTTCAAAGATGCCCAGAACTGAGCTAAACTTGGTATGTGTCCAACCTCTAGAAATAACTTCATGCCCCATCTCCCTTACTTCCAGCTAGTAAGGATCACATAATTCCTAACAAAGTTTTGACACAGATCCCAATTCGGGCATTCAGAACATATAGCACGTTGCTGTAAGCAAGCACATTCTCATTCAAAGTTGCAAGTTACTATGTAGGAACAAGTTTGTATAGGTATTTAAAAGATGCCCAGAACTGAGCAAAACGTTGTATGTCTCCAACCTCTAGAAATAACTTCATGCCCTATCTCCCTTACTTCCAGCTAGTAAGGATCACATAATTTCTAACAAAGTTTTGACACAGATTCCCAATTCGGGCATTCAGAACATATAGCACGTTGCTGTAAGCAAGCACATTCTCATTCAAAGTTGCAAGTTACTATGTAGGAACAAGTTTCTATAGGTATTTCAAAGATGCCCAGAACTGAGCTAAACGTTGTATGACTCCAACTCCTAGAAATAACTTCATGCCCCATCTCTCTTACTTCCAGCTAGTAAGGATCACATAATTCCTAACAAAGTTTTGACACAGATTCCCAATTCCGGCATTCAGAACATATAGCACGTTGCTGTATGCAAGCACATTCTCATTCAAAGTTGCAAGTTACTATGTAGGAACAAGTTTGTATAGGTATTTCAAAGATGCCCAGAACTGAGCTAAACGTTGTATGTCTCCAACTCCTAGAAATAACTTCATGCCCCATCTCCCTTACTTCCAGCTAGTAAGAATCACATAATTTCTAACAAAGTTTTGACACAGATTCCCAATTCGGGTATTCAGAACATAGCACGTTGCTGTAAGCAAGCACATTCTCATTCAAAGTTGCAAGTTACTATGTAGGAACAAGTTTGTATAGGTATTTCAAAGATGCCCAGAACTGAGCTAAACTTGGTATATGTCCAACTCTTTGAAATAACTTCATGCCCCATCTCCCTTACTTCCAGCTAGTAAGGATCACATAATTCCTAACAAAGTTTTGACACAGATTCCCAATTCGGGCATTCAGAACATAAAGCACGTTGCTGTAAGCAAGCACATTCTCATTCAAAGTTGCAAGTTACTATGTAGGAACAAGTTTCCATAGGTATTTCAAAGATCCCCAGAACTGAGCTAAACTTGGTATGTGTCCAACCTCTAGAAATAACTTCATGCCCTATCTCCCTTACTTCCAGCTAGTAAGGATCACATAATTCCTCACAAAGTTTTGACACAGATCCCAATTCGGGCATTCAGAACATATAGCACGTTGCTGTAAGCAAGCACATTCTCATTCAAAGTTGCAAGTTACTATGTAGGAACAAGTTTGTATAGGTATTTCAAAGATGTCCAGAACTGAGCTAAACGTTGTATGTCTCCAACTCCTAGAAATAACTTCCTGCCCCAATCTCCCTTACTTCCAGCTAGTAAGGATCACATAATTTCTAGCAAAGTTTTGACACAGATTCCCAATTCGGGCATTCAGAACATATAGAACGTTGCTGTAAGCAAGCACATTCTCATTCAAAGTTGCAAGTTACTATGTAGGAACAAGTTTCTATAGGTATTTCAAAGATGCCCAGAACTGAGCTAAACGTTGTATGACTCCAACTCCTAGAAATAACTTCATGCCTCATCACCCTTACTTCCAGCTAGTAAGGATCACATAATTCCTAACAAAGTTTTGACTCAGATTCCCAATTCGGGCATTCAGAACATATAGCACGTTGCTGTAAGCAAGCACATTCTCATTCAAAGTTGCAAGTTACTATTTAGGAACAAGTTTCTATAGGTATTTCAAAGATGCCCAGAACTGAGCTAAACTTGGTATGTGTCCAACCTCTAGAAATAACTTCATGCCCCATCTCCCTTACTTCCAGCTAGTAAGGATCACATAATTCCTAACAAAGTTTTGACACAGATCCCAATTCGGGCATTCAGAACATATAGCACGTTGCTGTAAGCAAGCACATTCTCATTCAAAGTTGCAAGTTACTATGTAGGAACAAGTTTGTATAGGTATTTAAAGATGCCCAGAACTGAGGTAAACATTGTATGTCTCCAACCTCTAGAAATAACTTCATGCCCCATCTCCCTTACTTCCAGCTAGTAAGGATCACATAATTTCTAACAAAGTTTTGACACAGATTCCCAGTTCGGGCATTCAGAACATATAGCACGTTGCTGTAAGCAAGCACATTCTCATTCAAAGTTTCAAGTTACTATGTAGGAACAAGTTTGTATAGGTATTTCAAAGATGCCCAGAACTGAGCTAAACTTGGTATGTGTCCAACCTCTAGAAATAACTTCATGCCCCAACTCCCTTACTTCCAGCTAGTAATGATCACATAATTCCTAACAAAGTTTTGACACAGATTCCCAATTCGGGCATTCAGAACATATAGCACGTTGCTGTAAGCAAGCACATTCTCATTCAAAGTTGCAAGTTACTATGTAGGAACAAGTTTGTATAGGTATTTCAAAGATGCCCAGAACTGAGCTAAACTTGGTATGTGTCCAACTCCTAGAAATAACTTCATGCCCCATCTCCCTTACTTCCAGCTAGTAAGGATCACATAATTCCTAACAAAGTTTTGACACAGATTCCCAATTCGGGCATTCAGAACATATAGCACGTTGCTGTAAGCAAGCACATTCTCATTCAAAGTTGCAAGTTACTATGTAGGAACCAGTTTGTATAGGTATTTCAAAGATGCCCAGAACTGAGCTAAACTTGGTATGTGTCCAACCTCTAGAAATAACTTCATGCCCCAACTCCCTTACTTCCAGCTAGTAACGATCACATAATTCCTAACAAAGTTTTGACACAGATTCCCAATTCGGGCATTCAGAACATATAGCACGTTGCTGTAAGCAAGCACATTCTCATTCAAAGTTGCAAGTTACTATGTAGGAACAAGTTTGTATAGGTATTTCAAAGATGCCCAGAACTGAGCTAAACTTGGTATGTGTCCAACTCCTAGAAATAACTTCATGCCCCATCTCCCTTACTTCCAGCTAGTAAGGATCACATAATTCCTAACAAAGTTTTGACACAGATTCCCAATTCGGGCATTCAGAACATATAGCACGTTGCTGTAAGCAAGCACATTCTCATTCAAAGTTGCAAGTTACTATGTAGGAACCAGTTTGTATAGGTATTTCAAAGATGCCCAGAACTGAGCTAAACTTGGTATGTGTCCAACCTCTAGAAATAACTTCATGCCCCATCTCCCTTACTTCCAGCTAGTAAGGTTCACATAATTCCTAACAAAGTTTTGACACAGATTTCCAATTCGGGCATTCAGAACATATAGAACGTTGCTGTAAGGAAGCACATTCTCATTCAAAGTTGCAAGTTACTATGTAGGAACAAGTTTCTATAGGTATTTCAAAGATGCCCAGAACTGAGCTAAAAGTTGTATGACTCCAACTCCTAGAAATAACTTCATGCCCCATCTCCCTTACTTCCAGCTAGTAAGGATCACATAATTCCTAACAAAGTTTTGACACAGATTTCCAATTCGGGCATTCAGAACATATAGCACGTTGCTGTAAGCAAGCACATTCTCATTCAAAGTTGCAAGTTACTATGTAGGAACAAGTTTGTATAGGTATTTCAAAGATGCCCAGAACTGAGCTAAACTTGGTATGTGTCCAACCTCTAGAAATAACTTCATGCCCCATCTCCCTTACTTCCAGCTAGTAAGGATCACATAATTCCTAACAAAGTTTTGACACAGATCCCAATTCGGGCATTCAGAACATATAGCACGTTGCTGTAAGCAAGCACATTCTCATTCAAAGTTGCAAGTTACTATGTAGGAACAAGTTTGTATAGGTATTTCAAAGATGCCCAGAACTGAGCTAAAGGTTGTATGTGTCCAACCTCTAGAAATAACTTCATGCCCCATCTCCCTTACTTCCAGCTAGTAAGGATCACATAATTCCTAACAAAGTTTTGACACAGATTCCCAATTCGGGCATTCAGAACATATAGCACGTTGCTGTAAGCAAGCACATTCTCATTCAAAGTTGAAAGTTACTATGTAGGAACAAGTTTGTATAGGTATTTCAAACATGCCCAGAACTGACCTAAACGTTGTATGTCTCCAACTCCTAGAAATAACTTCATGCCCCATCTCCCTTACTTCCAGCTAGTAAGGATCACATAATTTCTAACAAAGTTTTGACACAGATTCCCAATTCGGGCACTCAGAACATATAGAACGTTGCTGTAAGCAAGCACATTCTCATTCAAAGTTGCAAGTTACTATGTAGGAACCAGTTTGTATACGTATTTCAAAGATGCCCAGAACTGAGCTAAGCGTTGTATGACTCCAACTCCTAGAAATAACTTCATGCCCCATCTCCCTTACTTCCAGCTAGTAAGGATCACATAATTCCTAACAAAGTTTTGTCACAGATTTCCAATTCTGGCATTCAGAACATATAGCACGTTGCTGTAAGCAAGCACATTCTCATTCAAAGTTGCAAGTTACTATGTAGGAACAAGTTTGTATAGGTATTTCAAAGATGCCCAGATCTGAGCTAAACTTGGTATGTGTCCAACTCCTAGAATAACTTCATGCCCCATCTCCCTTACTTCCAGCTAGTAAGGATCACATAATTCCTAACAAAGTTTTGACACAGATTCCCAATTCGGGCATTCAGAACATATAGCACGTTGCTGTAAGCAAGCACATTCTCATTCAAAGTTGAAAGTTACTATGTAGGAACAAGTTTGTATAGGTATTTCAAACATGCCCAGAACTGAGCTAAACGTTGTATGTCTCCAACTCCTAGAAATAACTTCATGCCCCATCTCCCTTACTTCCAGCTAGTAAGGATCACATAATTCCTAACAAAGTTTTGACACAGATTCCCAATTCGGGCATTCAGAACATATAGCACGTTGCTGTAAGCAAGCACATTCTCATTCAAAGTTGCAAGTTACTATGTAGGAACAAGTTTCTATAGGTATTTCAAAGATGCCCAGAACTGAGCTAAACGTTGTATGACTCCAACTCCTAGAAATAACTTCATGCCTCATCTCCCTTATTTCCAGCTAGTAAGGATCACATAATTCCTAACAAAGTTTTGACACAGATTCCCAATTCGGGCATTCAGAACATATAGCACGTTGCTGTAAGCAAGCACATTCTCATTCAAAGTTGCAAGTTACTATGTAGGAACAAGTTTGTATAGGTATTTCAAAGATGCCCAGAACTGAGCTAAACTTGGTATGTGTCCAACCTCAAGAAATAAATTCATGACCCAACTCCCTTACTTCCAGCTAGTAACGATCACATAATTCCTAACAAAGTTTTGACACAGATTCCCAATTCGGGCATTCAGAACATATAGCACGTTGCTGTAAGCAAGCACATTCTCATTCAAAGTTGCAAGTTACTATGTAGGAACAAGTTTGTATAGGTATTTCAAAGATGCCGAGAACTGAGCTAAACTTGGTATGTGTCCAACTCCTAGAAATAACTTCATGCCCCATCTCCCTTACTTCCAGCTAGTAAGGATCACATAATTCCTAACAAAGTTTTGACACAGATTCCCAATTCCGGCATTCAGAACATATAGCACGTTGCTGTAAGCAAGCACATTCTCATTCAATGTTGCAAGTTACTATGTAGGAACAAGTTTCTATAGGTATTTCAAATATGCCCAGAACTGAGCTAAACGTTGTATGACTCCAACTCCTAGAAATAACTTCATGCCTCATCTCCCTTATTTCCAGCTAGTAAGGATCACATAATTCCTAACAAAGTTTTGACACAGATTCCCAATTCGGGCATTCAGAACATATAGCACGTTGCTGTAAGCAAGCACATTCTCATTCAAAGTTTCAAGTTACTATGTAGGAACAAGTTTGTATAGGTATTTCAAAGATGCCCAGAACTGAGCTAAACTTGGCATGTGTCCAACCTCTAGAAATAACTTCATGCCCCAACTCCCTTACTTCCAGCTAGTAACGATCACATAATTCCTAACAAAGTTTTGACACAGATTCCCAATTCGGGCATTCAGAACATATAGCACGTTGCTGTAAGCAAGCACATTCTCATTCAAAGTTGCAAGTTACTATGTAGGAACAAGTTTGTATAGGTATTTCAAAGATGCCCAGAACTGAGCTAAACTTGGTATGTGTCCAACTCCTAGAAATAACTTCATGCCCCATCTCCCTTACTTCCAGCTAGTAAGGATCACATAATTCCTAACAAAGTTTTGACACAGATTCCCAATTCGGGCATTCAGAACATATAGCACGTTGCTGTAAGCAAGCACATTCTCATTCAAAGTTGCAAGTTACTATGTAGGAACAAGTTTGTATAGGTATTTCAAAGATGCCCAGATCTGAGCTAAACTTGGTATGTGTCCAACTCCTAGAATAACTTCATGCCCCATCTCCCTTACTTCCAGCTAGTAAGGATCACATAATTCCTAACAAAGTTTTGACACAGATTCCCAATTCGGGCATTCAGAACATATAGCACGTTGCTGTAAGCGAGCACATTCTCATTCAAAGTTGCAAGTTACTATGTAGGATCCAGTTTGTATAGGTATTTCCAAGATGCCCAGAACTGAGCTAAACTTGGTATGTGTCCAACCTCTAGAAATAACTTCATGCCCCATCTCCCTTAATTCCAGCTAGTAAGGATCACATAATTCCTAACAAAGTTTTGACACAGATCCCAATTCGGGCATTCAGAACATATAGCACGTTGCTGTAAGCAAGCACATTCTCATTCAAAGTTGCAAGTTACTATGTAGGAACAAGTTTGTATAGGTATTTCAAAGATGCCCAGAACTGAGCTAAACGTTGTATGTCTCCAACTCCTAGAAATAACTTCCTGCCTCATCTCCCTTACTTCCAGCTAGTAAGGATCACATAATTTCTAGCAAAGTTTTGACACAGATTCCCAATTCGGGCATTCAGAACATATAGAACGTTGCTGTAAGCAAGCACATTCTCATTCAAAGTTGCAAGTTACTATGTAAGAACAAGTTTGTATAGGTAATTCAAAGATGCCCAGAACTGAGCTAAACGTTGTATGACTCCAACTCCTAGAAATAACTTCATGCCCCATCTCCCTTACTTCCAGCTAGAAAGGATCACATAATTTCTAACAAAGTTTTGACACAGATTCCCAATTCGGCATTCAGAACATATAGCACGTTGCTGTAAGCAAGCACATTCTCAGTCAAAGTTGCAAGTTACTATGTAGAAACAAGTTTGTATAGGTATTTCAAAGATGCCCAGAACTGAGCTAAACTTGGTATGTGTCCAACTCCTAGAAATAACTTCATGCCCCATCTCCCTTACTTCCAGCTAGTAAGGATCACATAATTCCTAACAAAGTTTTGACACAGATTCCCAATTCGGGCATTCAGAACATATAGCACGTTGCTGTAAGCAAGCACATTCTCAGTCAAAGTTGCAAGTTACTATGTAGAAACCAGTTTGTATAGGTATTTCAAAGATGCCCAGAACTGAGCTAAACTTGGTATGTGTCCAACCTCTAGAAATAACTTCATGCCCCATCTCCCTTACTTCCAGCTAGTAAGGATCACATAATTCCTAACAAAGTTTTGACACAGATTCCCAATTCGGGCATTCAGAACATATAGCACGTTGCTGTAAGCAAGCACATTCTCATTCAAAGTTGAAAGTTACTATGTAGGAACAAGTTTGTATAGGTATTTCAAACATGCCCAGAACTGAGCTAAACGTTGTATGTCTCCAACTCCTAGAAATAACTTCATGCCCCATCTCCCTTACTTCCAGCTAGTAAGGATCACATAATTCCTAACAAAGTTTTGACACAGATTCCCAATTCGGGCATTCAGAACATATAGCACGTTGCTGTAAGCAAGCACATTCTCATTCAAAGTTGCAAGTTACTATGTAGGAACAAGTTTCTATAGGTATTTCAAAGATGCCCAGAACTGAGCTAAACGTTGTATGACTCCAACTCCTAGAAATAACTTCATGCCTCATCTCCCTTATTTCCAGCTAGTAAGGATCACATAATTCCTAACAAAGTTTTGACACAGATTCCCAATTCGGGCATTCAGAACATATAGCACGTTGCTGTAAGCAAGCACATTCTCATTCAAAGTTGCAAGTTACTATGTAGGAACAAGTTTGTATAGGTATTTCAAAGATGCCCAGAACTGAGCTAAACTTGGTATGTGTCCAACCTCAAGAAATAAATTCATGACCCAACTCCCTTACTTCCAGCTAGTAACAATCACATAATTCCTAACAAAGTTTTGACACAGATTCCCAATTCGGGCATTCAGAACATATAGCACGTTGCTGTAAGCAAGCACATTCTCATTCAAAGTTGCAAGTTACTATGTAGGAACAAGTTTGTATAGGTATTTCAAAGATGCCGAGAACTGAGCTAAACTTGGTATGTGTCCAACTCCTAGAAATAACTTCATGCCCCATCTCCCTTACTTCCAGCTAGTAAGGATCACATAATTCCTAACAAAGTTTTGACACAGATTCCCAATTCCGGCATTCAGAACATATAGCACGTTGCTGTAAGCAAGCACATTCTCATTCAAAGTTGCAAGTTACTATGTAGGAACAAGTTTCTATAGGTATTTCAAATATGCCCAGAACTGAGCTAAACGTTGTATGACTCCAACTCCTAGAAATAACTTCATGCCTCATCTCCCTTATTTCCAGCTAGTAAGGATCACATAATTCCTAACAAAGATTTGACACAGATTCCCAATTCGGGCATTCAGAACATAAAGCACGTTGCTGTAAGCAAGCACATTCTCATTCAAAGTTTCAAGTTACTATGTAGGAACAAGTTTGTATAGGTATTTCAAAGATGCCCAGAACTGAGCTAAACTTGGTATGTGTCCAACTCCTAGAAATAACTTCATGCCCCATCTCCCTTACTTCCAGCTAGTAAGGATCACATAATTCCTAACAAAGTTTTGACACAGATTCCCAATTCGGGCATTCAGAACATATAGCACGTTGCTGTAAGCAAGCACATTCTCATTCAAAGTTCAAGTTACTATGTAGGAACCAGTTTGTATAGGTATTTCAAAGATGCCCAGAACTGAGCTAAACTTGGTATGTGTCCAACCTCTAGAAATAACTTCATGCCCCATCTCCCTTACTTCCAGCTAGTAAGGATCACATA
Source organism: Diceros bicornis minor (assembly GCF_020826845.1). Classification (NCBI taxonomy): domain Eukaryota; kingdom Metazoa; phylum Chordata; class Mammalia; order Perissodactyla; family Rhinocerotidae; genus Diceros; species Diceros bicornis. The sequence goes on along the minus strand of NC_080778.1, from coordinate 436,771 downwards.
ATTCCTAACAAAGTTTTGACACAGATCCCAATTCGGGCATTCAGAACATATAGCACGTTGCTGTAAGCAAGCACATTCTCATTCAAAGTTGAAAGTTACTATGTAGGAACAAGTTTGTATAGGTATTTCAAAGATGCCCAGAACTGAGCTAAACGTTGTATGTCTCCAACTCCTAGAAATAACTTCCTGCCTCATCTCCCTTACTTCCAGCTAGTAAGGATCACATAATTTCTAGCAAAGTTTTGACACAGATTCCCAATTCGGGCATTCAGAACATATAGAACGTTGCTGTAAGCAAGCACATTCTCATTCAAAGTTGCAAGTTACTATGTAAGAACAAGTTTGTATAGGTAATTCAAAGATGCCCAGAACTGAGCTAAACGTTGTATGACTCCAACTCCTAGAAATAACTTCATGCCCCATCTCCCTTACTTCCAGCTACAAAGGATCACATAATTTCTAACAAAGTTTTGACACAGATTCCCAATTCGGCATTCAGAACATATAGCACGTTGCTGTAAGCAAGCACATTCTCAGTCAAAGTTGCAAGTTACTATGTAGAAACAAGTTTGTATAGGTATTTCAAAGATGCCCAGAACTGAGCTAAACTTGGTATGTGTCCAACTCCTAGAAATAACTTCATGCCCCATCTCCCTTACTTCCAGCTAGTAAGGATCACATAATTCCTAACAAAGTTTTGACACAGATTCCCAATTCGGGCATTCAGAACATATAGCACGTTGCTGTAAGCAAGCACATTCTCAGTCAAAGTTGCAAGTTACTATGTAGAAACCAGTTTGTATAGGTATTTCAAAGATGCCCAGAACTGAGCTAAACTTGGTATGTGTCCAACCTCTAGAAATAACTTCATGCCCCATCTCCCTTACTTCCAGCTAGTAAGGATCACATAATTCCTAACAAAGTTTTGACACAGATTCCCAATTCGGGCATTCAGAACATATAGCACGTTGCTGTAAGCAAGCACATTCTCATTCAAAGTTGAAAGTTACTATGTAGGAACAAGTTTGTATAGGTATTTCAAACATGCCCAGAACTGAGCTAAACGTTGTATGTCTCCAACTCCTAGAAATAACTTCATGCCCCATCTCCCTTACTTCCAGCTAGTAAGGATCACATAATTCCTAACAAAGTTTTGACACAGATTCCCAATTCGGGCATTCAGAACATATAGCACGTTGCTGTAAGCAAGCACATTCTCATTCAAAGTTGCAAGTTACTATGTAGGAACAAGTTTCTATAGGTATTTCAAAGATGCCCAGAACTGAGCTAAACGTTGTATGACTCCAACTCCTAGAAATAACTTCATGCCTCATCTCCCTTATTTCCAGCTAGTAAGGATCACATAATTCCTAACAAAGTTTTGACACAGATTCCCAATTCGGGCATTCAGAACATATAGCACGTTGCTGTAAGCAAGCACATTCTCATTCAAAGTTGCAAGTTACTATGTAGGAACAAGTTTGTATAGGTATTTCAAAGATGCCCAGAACTGAGCTAAACTTGGTATGTGTCCAACCTCAAGAAATAAATTCATGACCCAACTCCCTTACTTCCAGCTAGTAACAATCACATAATTCCTGACAAAGTTTTGACACAGATTCCCAATTCGGGCATTCAGAACATATAGCACGTTGCTGTAAGCAAGCACATTCTCATTCAAAGTTGCAAGTTACTATGTAGGAACAAGTTTGTATAGGTATTTCAAAGATGCCGAGAACTGAGCTAAACTTGGTATGTGTCCAACTCCTAGAAATAACTTCATGCCCCATCTCCCTTACTTCCAGCTAGTAAGGATCACATAATTCCTAACAAAGTTTTGACACAGATTCCCAATTCCGGCATTCAGAACATATAGCACGTTGCTGTAAGCAAGCACATTCTCATTCAAAGTTGCAAGTTACTATGTAGGAACAAGTTTCTATAGGTATTTCAAATATGCCCAGAACTGAGCTAAACGTTGTATGACTCCAACTCCTAGAAATAACTTCATGCCTCATCTCCCTTATTTCCAGCTAGTAAGGATCACATAATTCCTAACAAAGTTTTGACACAGATTCCCAATTCTGGCATTCAGAACATAAAGCACGTTGCTGTAAGCAAGCACATTCTCATTCAAAGTTTCAAGTTACTATGTAGGAACAAGTTTGTATAGGTATTTCAAAGATGCCCAGAACTGAGCTAAACTTGGCATGTGTCCAACCTCTAGAAATAACTTCATGCCCCAACTCCCTTACTTCCAGCTAGTAACGATCACATAATTCCTAACAAAGTTTTGACACAGATTCCCAATTCGGGCATTCAGAACATATAGCACGTTGCTGTAAGCAAGCACATTCTCATTCAAAGTTGCAAGTTACTATGTAGGAACAAGTTTGTATAGGTATTTCAAAGATGCCCAGAACTGAGCTAAACTTGGTATGTGTCCAACTCCTAGAAATAACTTCATGCCCCATCTCCCTTACTTCCAGCTAGTAAGGATCACATAATTCCTAACAAAGTTTTGACACAGATTCCCAATTCGGGCATTCAGAACATATAGCACGTTGCTGTAAGCAAGCACATTCTCATTCAAAGTTGCAAGTTACTATGTAGGAACCAGTTTGTATAGGTATTTCAAAGATGCCCAGAACTGAGCTAAACTTGGTATGTGTCCAACCTCTAGAAATAACTTCATGCCCCATCTCCCTTACTTCCAGCTAGTAAGGATCACATAATTCCTAACAAAGTTTTGACACAGATCCCAATTCGGGCATTCAGAACATATAGCACGTTGCTGTAAGCAAGCACATTCTCATTCAAAGTTGCAAGTTACTATGTAGGAACAAGTTTGTATAGGTATTTAAAAGATGCCCAGAACTGAGCTAAAGGTTGTATGTGTCCAACCTCTAGAAATAACTTCATGCCCCATCTCCCTTACTTCCAGCTAGTAAGGATCACATAATTCCTAACAAAGTTTTGACACAGATTCCCAATTCGGGCATTCAGAACATATAGCACGTTGCTGTAAGCAAGCACATTCTCATTCAAAGTTGAAAGTTACTATGTAGGAACAAGTTTGTATAGGTATTTCAAACATGCCCAGAACTGAGCTAAACGTTGTATGTCTCCAACTCCTAGAAATAACTTCATGCCCCATCTCCCTTACTTCCAGCTAGTAAGGATCACATAATTTCTAACAAAGTTTTGACACAGATTCCCAATTCGGGCACTCAGAACATATAGAACGTTGCTGTAAGCAAGCACATTCTCATTCAAAGTTGCAAGTTACTATGTAGGAACCAGTTTGTATACGTATTTCAAAGATGCCCAGAACTGAGCTAAACGTTGTATGACTCCAACTCCTAGAAATAACTTCATGCCCCATCTCAGTTACTTCCAGCTAGTAAGGATCACATAATTTCTAACAAAGTTTTGACACAGATTTCCAATTCGGGCATTCAGAACATATAGAACGTTGCTGTAAGGAAGCACATTCTCATTCAAAGTTGCAAGTTACTATGTAGGAACAAGTTTCTATAGGTATTTCAAAGATGCCCAGAACTGAGCTAAAAGTTGTATGACTCCAACTCCTAGAAATAACTTCATGCCCCATCTCCCTTACTTCCAGCTAGTAAGGATCACATAATTCCTAACAAAGATTTGACACAGATTTCCAATTCGGGCATTCAGAACATATAGCACGTTGCTGTAAGCAAGCACATTCTCATTCAAAGTTGCAAGTTACTATGTAGGAACAAGTTTGTATAGGTATTTCAAAGATGCCCAGATCTGAGGTAAACTTGGTATGTGTCCAACTCCTAGAATAACTTCATGCCCCATCTCCCTTACTTCCAGCTAGTAAGGATCACATAATTCCTAACAAAGTTTTGACACAGATTCCCAATTCGGGCATTCAGAACATATAGCACGTTGCTGTAAGCGAGCACATTCTCATTCAAAGTTGCAAGTTACTATGTAGGATCCAGTTTGTATAGGTATTTCCAAGATGCCCAGAACTGAGCTAAACTTGGTATGTGTCCAACCTCTAGAAATAACTTCATGCCCCATCTCCCTTAATTCCAGCTAGTAAGGATCACATAATTCCTAACAAAGTTTTGACACAGATCCCAATTCGGGCATTCAGAACATATAGCACGTTGCTGTAAGCAAGCACATTCTCATTCAAAGTTGCAAGTTACTATGTAGGAACAAGTTTGTATAGGTATTTCAAAGATGCCCAGAACTGAGCTAAACGTTGTATGTCTCCAACTCCTAGAAATAACTTCCTGCCTCATCTCCCTTACTTCCAGCTAGTAAGGATCACATAATTTCTAGCAAAGTTTTGACACAGATTCCCAATTCGGGCATTCAGAACATATAGAACGTTGCTGTAAGCAAGCACATTCTCATTCAAAGTTGCAAGTTACTATGTAAGAACAAGTTTGTATAGGTAATTCAAAGATGCCCAGAACTGAGCTAAACGTTGTATGACTCCAACTCCTAGAAATAACTTCATGCCCCATCTCCCTTACTTCCAGCTAGAAAGGATCACATAATTTCTAACAAAGTTTTGACACAGATTCCCAATTCGGCATTCAGAACATATAGCACGTTGCTGTAAGCAAGCACATTCTCAGTCAAAGTTGCAAGTTACTATGTAGAAACAAGTTTGTATAGGTATTTCAAAGATGCCCAGAACTGAGCTAAACTTGGTATGTGTCCAACTCCTAGAAATAACTTCATGCCCCATCTCCCTTACTTCCAGCTAGTAAGGATCACATAATTCCTAACAAAGTTTTGACACAGATTCCCAATTCGGGCATTCAGAACATATAGCACGTTGCTGTAAGCAAGCACATTCTCAGTCAAAGTTGCAAGTTACTATGTAGAAACCAGTTTGTATAGGTATTTCAAAGATGCCCAGAACTGAGCTAAACTTGGTATGTGTCCAACCTCTAGAAATAACTTCATGCCCCATCTCCCTTACTTCCAGCTAGTAAGGATCACATAATTCCTAACAAAGTTTTGACACAGATTCCCAATTCGGGCATTCAGAACATATAGCACGTTGCTGTAAGCAAGCACATTCTCATTCAAAGTTGAAAGTTACTATGTAGGAACAAGTTTGTATAGGTATTTCAAACATGCCCAGAACTGAGCTAAACGTTGTATGTCTCCAACTCCTAGAAATAACTTCATGCCCCATCTCCCTTACTTCCAGCTAGTAAGGATCACATAATTCCTAACAAAGTTTTGACACAGATTCCCAATTCGGGCATTCAGAACATATAGCACGTTGCTGTAAGCAAGCACATTCTCATTCAAAGTTGCAAGTTACTATGTAGGAACAAGTTTCTATAGGTATTTCAAAGATGCCCAGAACTGAGCTAAACGTTGTATGACTCCAACTCCTAGAAATAACTTCATGCCTCATCTCCCTTATTTCCAGCTAGTAAGGATCACATAATTCCTAACAAAGTTTTGACACAGATTCCCAATTCGGGCATTCAGAACATATAGCACGTTGCTGTAAGCAAGCACATTCTCATTCAAAGTTGCAAGTTACTATGTAGGAACAAGTTTGTATAGGTATTTCAAAGATGCCCAGAACTGAGCTAAACTTGGTATGTGTCCAACCTCAAGAAATAAATTCATGACCCAACTCCCTTACTTCCAGCTAGTAACAATCACATAATTCCTGACAAAGTTTTGACACAGATTCCCAATTCGGGCATTCAGAACATATAGCACGTTGCTGTAAGCAAGCACATTCTCATTCAAAGTTGCAAGTTACTATGTAGGAACCAGTTTGTATAGGTATTTCAAAGATGCCCAGAACTGAGCTAAACTTGGTATGTGTCCAACCTCTAGAAATAACTTCATGCCCCATCTCCCTTACTTCCAGCTAGTAAGGATCACATAATTCCTAACAAAGTTTTGACACAGATCCCAATTCGGGCATTCAGAACATATAGCACGTTGCTGTAAGCAAGCACATTCTCATTCAAAGTTGCAAGTTACTATGTAGGAACAAGTTTGTATAGGTATTTAAAAGATGCCCAGAACTGAGCTAAAGGTTGTATGTGTCCAACCTCTAGAAATAACTTCATGCCCCATCTCCCTTACTTCCAGCTAGTAAGGATCACATAATTCCTAACAAAGTTTTGACACAGATTCCCAATTCGGGCATTCAGAACATATAGCACGTTGCTGTAAGCAAGCACATTCTCATTCAAAGTTGAAAGTTACTATGTAGGAACAAGTTTGTATAGGTATTTCAAACATGCCCAGAACTGAGCTAAACGTTGTATGTCTCCAACTCCTAGAAATAACTTCATGCCCCATCTCCCTTACTTCCAGCTAGTAAGGATCACATAATTTCTAACAAAGTTTTGACACAGATTCCCAATTCGGGCACTCAGAACATATAGAACGTTGCTGTAAGCAAGCACATTCTCATTCAAAGTTGCAAGTTACTATGTAGGAACCAGTTTGTATACGTATTTCAAAGATGCCCAGAACTGAGCTAAACGTTGTATGACTCCAACTCCTAGAAATAACTTCATGCCCCATCTCACTTACTTCCAGCTAGTAAGGATCACATAATTTCTAACAAAGTTTTGACACAGATTTCCAATTCGGGCATTCAGAACATATAGAACGTTGCTGTAAGGAAGCACATTCTCATTCAAAGTTGCAAGTTACTATGTAGGAACAAGTTTCTATAGGTATTTCAAAGATGCCCAGAACTGAGCTAAAAGTTGTATGACTCCAACTCCTAGAAATAACTTCATGCCCCATCTCCCTTACTTCCAGCTAGTAAGGATCACATAATTCCTAACAAAGATTTGACACAGATTTCCAATTCGGGCATTCAGAACATATAGCACGTTGCTGTAAGCAAGCACATTCTCATTCAAAGTTGCAAGTTACTATGTAGGAACAAGTTTGTATAGGTATTTCAAAGATGCCCAGATCTGAGCTAAACTTGGTATGTGTCCAACTCCTAGAATAACTTCATGCCCCATCTCCCTTACTTCCAGCTAGTAAGGATCACATAATTCCTAACAAAGTTTTGACACAGATTCCCAATTCGGGCATTCAGAACATATAGCACGTTGCTGTAAGCGAGCACATTCTCATTCAAAGTTGCAAGTTACTATGTAGGATCCAGTTTGTATAGGTATTTCCAAGATGCCCAGAACTGAGCTAAACTTGGTATGTGTCCAACCTCTAGAAATAACTTCATGCCCCATCTCCCTTAATTCCAGCTAGTAAGGATCACATAATTCCTAACAAAGTTTTGACACAGATCCCAATTCGGGCATTCAGAACATATAGCACGTTGCTGTAAGCAAGCACATTCTCATTCAAAGTTGCAAGTTACTATGTAGGAACAAGTTTGTATAGGTATTTCAAAGATGCCCAGAACTGAGCTAAACGTTGTATGTCTCCAACTCCTAGAAATAACTTCCTGCCTCATCTCACTTACTTCCAGCTAGTAAGGATCACATAATTTCTAGCAAAGTTTTGACACAGATTCCCAATTCGGGCATTCAGAACATATAGAACGTTGCTGTAAGCAAGCACATTCTCATTCAAAGTTGCAAGTTACTATGTAAGAACAAGTTTGTATAGGTAATTCAAAGATGCCCAGAACTGAGCTAAACGTTGTATGACTCCAACTCCTAGAAATAACTTCATGCCCCATCTCCCTTACTTCCAGCTAGAAAGGATCACATAATTTCTAACAAAGTTTTGACACAGATTCCCAATTCGGCATTCAGAACATATAGCACGTTGCTGTAAGCAAGCACATTCTCAGTCAAAGTTGCAAGTTACTATGTAGAAACAAGTTTGTATAGGTATTTCAAAGATGCCCAGAACTGAGCTAAACTTGGTATGTGTCCAACTCCTAGAAATAACTTCATGCCCCATCTCCCTTACTTCCAGCTAGTAAGGATCACATAATTCCTAACAAAGTTTTGACACAGATTCCCAATTCGGGCATTCAGAACATATAGCACGTTGCTGTAAGCAAGCACATTCTCAGTCAAAGTTGCAAGTTACTATGTAGAAACCAGTTTGTATAGGTATTTCAAAGATGCCCAGAACTGAGCTAAACTTGGTATGTGTCCAACCTCTAGAAATAACTTCATGCCCCATCTCCCTTACTTCCAGCTAGTAAGGATCACATAATTCCTAACAAAGTTTTGACACAGATTCCCAATTCGGGCATTCAGAACATATAGCACGTTGCTGTAAGCAAGCACATTCTCATTCAAAGTTGCAAGTTACTATGTAGGAACAAATTTGTATAGGTATTTCAAAGATGCCCAGAACTGAGCTAAACGTTGTATGACTCCAACTCCTAGAAATAACTTCAAGCCCCATCTCCCTTACTTCCAGCTAGTAAGGATCACATAATTTCTAACAAAGTTTTGACTCAGATTTCCAATTAGGGCATTCAGAACATATAGAACGTTGCTGTAAGGAAGCACATTCTCATTCAAAGTTGCAAGTTACTATGTAGGAACAAGTTTCTATAGGTATTTCAAGGATGCCCAGAACTGAGCTAAACGTTGTATGACTCCAACTCCTAGAAATAACTTCATGCCCCATCTCCCTTACTTCCAGCTAGTAAGGATCACATAATTCCTAGCAAAGCTTTGACACAGATTCCCAATTCGCGCATTCAGAACATATAGCACGTTGCTGTAAGCAAGCACATTCTCATTCAAAGTTGCAAGTTACTATGTAGGAACCAGTTTGTATAGGTATTTCAAAGATGCCCAGAACTGAGCTAAACTTGGTATGTGTCCAACCTCTAGAAATAACTTCATGCCCCATCTCCCTTACTTCCAGCTAGTAAGGATCACATAATTCCTAACAAAGTTTTGACACAGATCCCAATTCGGGAATTCAGAACATATAACACGTTGCTGTAAGCAAGCACATTCTCATTCAAAGTTGCAAGTTACTATGTAGGAAAAGGTTTGTATAGGTATTTCAAAGATGCCCAGAACTGAGCTAAACGTTGTATGACTCCAACTCCTAGAAATAACTTCATGCCCCATCTCCCTTACTTCCAGCTAGTAAGGATCACATAATTTCTAACAAAGTTTTGACACAGATTCCCAATTCGGGCATTCAGAACATATAGAACGTTGCTGTAAGCAAGCACATTCTCATTCAAAGTTGCAAGTTACTATGTAGGAAAAGGTTTGTATAGGTATTTCAAAGATGCCCAGAACTGAGCTAAACGTTGTATGACTCCAACTCCTAGAAATAACTTCATGCCCCATCTCCCTTACTTCCAGCTAGTAAGGATCACATAATTTCTAACAAAGTTTTGACATAGATTCCCAATTTGGGCATTCAGAACATATAGAACGTTGCTGTAAGCAAGCACATTCTCATTCAAAGTTGCAAGTTACTATGTAGGAACAAGTTTGTATAGGTATTTCAAAGATGCCCAGAACTGAGCTAAACTTGGTATGAGTCCAACTCCTAGAAATAACTTCATGCCCCATCTCCCTTACTTCCAGCTAGTAAGGATCACATAATTCCTAACAAAGTTTTGACACAGATTCCCAATTCGGGCATTCAGAATATATAGCACGTTGCTGTAAGCAAGCACATTCTCATTCAAAGTTTCATGTTACTATGTAGGAACAAGTTTGTATAGGTATTTCAAAGATGCCCAGAACTGAGCTAAACTTGGTATGTGTCCAACCTCTAGAAATAACTTCATGCCCCAACTCCCTTACTTCCAGCTAGTAAGGATCACATAATTCCTAACAAAGTTTTGACACAGATTCCCAATTCGGGCATTCAGAACATATAGAACGTTGCTGTAAGCAAGCACATTCTCATTCAAAGTTGCAAGTTACTATGTAGGAAAAGGTTTGTATAGGTATTTCAAAGATGCCCAGAACTGAGCTAAACGTTGTATGACTCCAACTCCTAGAAATAACTTCATGCCCCATCTCCCTTACTTCCAGCTAGTAAGGATCACATAATTTCTAACAAAGTTTTGACATAGATTCCCAATTTGGGCATTCAGAACATATAGAACGTTGCTGTAAGCAAGCACATTCTCATTCAAAGTTGCAAGTTACTATGTAGGAACAAGTTTGTATAGGTATTTCAAAGATGCCCAGAACTGAGCTAAACTTGGTATGAGTCCAACTCCTAGAAATAACTTCATGCCCCATCTCCCTTACTTCCAGCTAGTAAGGATCACATAATTCCTAACAAAGTTTTGACACAGATTCCCAATTCGGGCATTCAGAATATATAGCACGTTGCTGTAAGCAAGCACATTCTCATTCAAAGTTTCATGTTACTATGTAGGAACAAGTTTGTATAGGTATTTCAAAGATGCCCAGAACTGAGCTAAACTTGGTATGTGTCCAACCTCTAGAAATAACTTCATGCCCCAACTCCCTTACTTCCAGCTAGTAAGGATCACATAATTCCTAACAAAGTTTTGACACAGATTCCCAATTCGGGCATTCAGAACATATAGCACGTTGCTGTAAGCAAGCACATTCTCATTCAAAGTTGCAAGTTACTATGTAGGAACAAGTTTGTATAGGTATTTCAAAGATGCCCAGAACTGAGCTAAACGTTGTATGTCTCCAACCTCTAGAAATAACTTCATGCCCCATCTCCCTTACTTCCACCTAGTAAGGATCACATAATTTCTAACAAAGTTTTGACACAGATTCCCAGTTCGGGCATTCAGAACATATAGAACGTTGCTGTAAGCAAGCTCATTCTCATTCAAAGTTGCAAGTTACTATGTAGGAACAAGTTTGTATAGGTATTTCAAAGATGCCCAGAACTGAGCTAAACTTGGTATGTGTCCAACTCCTAGAAATTACTTCATGCCCCATCTCCCTTACTTCCAGCTAGTAAGGATCACATAATTCCTAACAAAGTTTTGACACAGATTCCCAATTCGGGCATTCGGAACATATAGCACGTTGCTGTAAGCAAGCACATTCTCATTCAAAGTTGCAAGTTACTATGTAGGAACAAGTTTGTATAGGTATTTCAAAGATGCCCAGAACTGAGCTAAACTTGGTATGTGTCCAACTCCTAGAAATAACTTCATGCCCCATCTCCCTTACTTCCAGCTAGTAAGGATCACATAATTCCTAACAAAGTTTTGACACAGATCCCAATTCGGTCATTCAGAACATATAGCACGTTGCTGTAAGCAAGCACATTCTCATTCAAAGTTGCAAGTTACTATGTAGGAACAAGTTTGTATAGGTAATTCAAAGATGCCCAGAACTGAGCTAAACGTTGTATGACTCCAACTCCTAGAAATAACTTCATGCCCCATCTCCCTTACTTCCAGCTAGAAAGGATCACATAATTTCTAACAAAGTTTTGACACAGATTCCCAATTCGGCATTCAGAACATATAGCACGTTGCTGTAAGCAAGCACATTCTCAGTCAAAGTTGCAAGTTACTATGTAGAAACAAGTTTGTATAGGTATTTCAAAGATGCCCAGAACTGAGCTAAACTTGGTATGTGTCCAACTCCTAGAAATAACTTCATGCCCCATCTCCCTTACTTCCAGCTAGTAAGGATCACATAATTCCTAACAAAGTTTTGACACAGATTCCCAATTCGGGCATTCAGAACATATAGCACGTTGCTGTAAGCAAGCACATTCTCAGTCAAAGTTGCAAGTTACTATGTAGAAACCAGTTTGTATAGGTATTTCAAAGATGCCCAGAACTGAGCTAAACTTGGTATGTGTCCAACCTCTAGAAATAACTTCATGCCCCATCTCCCTTACTTCCAGCTAGTAAGGATCACATAATTCCTAACAAAGTTTTGACACAGATTCCCAATTCGGGCATTCAGAACATATAGCACGTTGCTGTAAGCAAGCACATTCTCATTCAAAGTTGCAAGTTACTATGTAGGAACAAATTTGTATAGGTATTTCAAAGATGCCCAGAACTGAGCTAAACGTTGTATGACTCCAACTCCTAGAAATAACTTCAAGCCCCATCTCCCTTACTTCCAGCTAGTAAGGATCACATAATTTCTAACAAAGTTTTGACTCAGATTTCCAATTAGGGCATTCAGAACATATAGAACGTTGCTGTAAGGAAGCACATTCTCATTCAAAGTTGCAAGTTACTATGTAGGAACAAGTTTCTATAGGTATTTCAAGGATGCCCAGAACTGAGCTAAACGTTGTATGACTCCAACTCCTAGAAATAACTTCATGCCCCATCTCCCTTACTTCCAGCTAGTAAGGATCACATAATTCCTAGCAAAGCTTTGACACAGATTCCCAATTCGCGCATTCAGAACATATAGCACGTTGCTGTAAGCAAGCACATTCTCATTCAAAGTTGCAAGTTACTATGTAGGAACCAGTTTGTATAGGTATTTCAAAGATGCCCAGAACTGAGCTAAACTTGGTATGTGTCCAACCTCTAGAAATAACTTCATGCCCCATCTCCCTTACTTCCAGCTAGTAAGGATCACATAATTCCTAACAAAGTTTTGACACAGATCCCAATTCGGGAATTCAGAACATATAACACGTTGCTGTAAGCAAGCACATTCTCATTCAAAGTTGCAAGTTACTATGTAGGAAAAGGTTTGTATAGGTATTTCAAAGATGCCCAGAACTGAGCTAAACGTTGTATGACTCCAACTCCTAGAAATAACTTCATGCCCCATCTCCCTTACTTCCAGCTAGTAAGGATCACATAATTTCTAACAAAGTTTTGACACAGATTCCCAATTCGGGCATTCAGAACATATAGAACGTTGCTGTAAGCAAGCACATTCTCATTCAAAGTTGCAAGTTACTATGTAGGAAAAGGTTTGTATAGGTATTTCAAAGATGCCCAGAACTGAGCTAAACGTTGTATGACTCCAACTCCTAGAAATAACTTCATGCCCCATCTCCCTTACTTCCAGCTAGTAAGGATCACATAATTTCTAACAAAGTTTTGACATAGATTCCCAATTTGGGCATTCAGAACATATAGAACGTTGCTGTAAGCAAGCACATTCTCATTCAAAGTTGCAAGTTACTATGTAGGAACAAGTTTGTATAGGTATTTCAAAGATGCCCAGAACTGAGCTAAACTTGGTATGAGTCCAACTCCTAGAAATAACTTCATGCCCCATCTCCCTTACTTCCAGCTAGTAAGGATCACATAATTCCTAACAAAGTTTTGACACAGATTCCCAATTCGGGCATTCAGAATATATAGCACGTTGCTGTAAGCAAGCACATTCTCATTCAAAGTTTCATGTTACTATGTAGGAACAAGTTTGTATAGGTATTTCAAAGATGCCCAGAACTGAGCTAAACTTGGTATGTGTCCAACCTCTAGAAATAACTTCATGCCCCAACTCCCTTACTTCCAGCTAGTAAGGATCACATAATTCCTAACAAAGTTTTGACACAGATTCCCAATTCGGGCATTCAGAACATATAGAACGTTGCTGTAAGCAAGCACATTCTCATTCAAAGTTGCAAGTTACTATGTAGGAAAAGGTTTGTATAGGTATTTCAAAGATGCCCAGAACTGAGCTAAACGTTGTATGACTCCAACTCCTAGAAATAACTTCATGCCCCATCTCCCTTACTTCCAGCTAGTAAGGATCACATAATTTCTAACAAAGTTTTGACATAGATTCCCAATTTGGGCATTCAGAACATATAGAACGTTGCTGTAAGCAAGCACATTCTCATTCAAAGTTGCAAGTTACTATGTAGGAACAAGTTTGTATAGGTATTTCAAAGATGCCCAGAACTGAGCTAAACTTGGTATGAGTCCAACTCCTAGAAATAACTTCATGCCCCATCTCCCTTACTTCCAGCTAGTAAGGATCACATAATTCCTAACAAAGTTTTGACACAGATTCCCAATTCGGGCATTCAGAATATATAGCACGTTGCTGTAAGCAAGCACATTCTCATTCAAAGTTTCATGTTACTATGTAGGAACAAGTTTGTATAGGTATTTCAAAGATGCCCAGAACTGAGCTAAACTTGGTATGTGTCCAACCTCTAGAAATAACTTCATGCCCCAACTCCCTTACTTCCAGCTAGTAAGGATCACATAATTCCTAACAAAGTTTTGACACAGATTCCCAATTCGGGCATTCAGAACATATAGCACGTTGCTGTAAGCAAGCACATTCTCATTCAAAGTTGCAAGTTACTATGTAGGAACAAGTTTGTATAGGTATTTCAAAGATGCCCAGAACTGAGCTAAACGTTGTATGTCTCCAACCTCTAGAAATAACTTCATGCCCCATCTCCCTTACTTCCACCTAGTAAGGATCACATAATTTCTAACAAAGTTTTGACACAGATTCCCAGTTCGGGCATTCAGAACATATAGAACGTTGCTGTAAGCAAGCTCATTCTCATTCAAAGTTGCAAGTTACTATGTAGGAACAAGTTTGTATAGGTATTTCAAAGATGCCCAGAACTGAGCTAAACTTGGTATGTGTCCAACTCCTAGAAATTACTTCATGCCCCATCTCCCTTACTTCCAGCTAGTAAGGATCACATAATTCCTAACAAAGTTTTGACACAGATTCCCAATTCGGGCATTCGGAACATATAGCACGTTGCTGTAAGCAAGCACATTCTCATTCAAAGTTGCAAGTTACTATGTAGGAACAAGTTTGTATAGGTATTTCAAAGATGCCCAGAACTGAGCTAAACTTGGTATGTGTCCAACTCCTAGAAATAACTTCATGCCCCATCTCCCTTACTTCCAGCTAGTAAGGATCACATAATTCCTAACAAAGTTTTGACACAGATCCCAATTCGGTCATTCAGAACATATAGCACGTTGCTGTAAGCAAGCACATTCTCATTCAAAGTTGCAAGTTACTATGTAGGAACAAGTTTGTATAGGTATTTCAAAGATGCCCAGAACTGAGCTAAACGTTGTATGTCTCCAACCTCTAGAAATAACTTCATGCCCCATCTCCCTTACTTCCAGCTAGTAAGGATCACATAATTTCTAACAAAGTTTTGACACAGATTCCCAGTTCGGGCATTCAGAACATATAGCACGTTGCTGTAAGCAAGCACATTCTCATTCAAAGTTGCGAGTTACTATGTAGGAACAAGTTTGCATAGGTATTTCAAAGATGCCCAGAACTGAGCTAAACTTGGTGTGTGTCCAACCTCTAGAAATAATTTCATGCCCCATCTCCCTTACTTCCAGCTAGTAAGGATCACATAATTTCTAACAAAGTTTTGACACAGATTCCCAATTCGTGCATTCAGAACATATAGAACGTTGCTGTAAGCAAGCACATTCTCATTCAAAGTTGCAAGTTACTATGTAGGAACAAGTTTCTATAGGTATTTCAAAGATGCCCAGAACTGAGCTAAACGTTGTATGACTCCAACTCCTAGAAATAACTTCATGCCCCATCTCCCTTACTTCCAGCTAGTAAGGATCACATAATTTCTAACAAAGTTTTGACACAGATTTCCAATTCGGGCATTCAGAACATATAGAACGTTGCTGTATGGAAGCACATTCTCATTCAAAGTTGCAAGTTACTATGTAGGAACAAGTTTGTATAGGTATTTCAAAGATGCCCAGAACTGAGCTAAACTTGGTATGTGTCCAACTCCTAGAAATAACTTCATGCCCCATCTCCCTTACTTCCAGCTAGTAAGGATCACATAATTCCTAACAAAGTTTTGACACAGATTCCCAATTCGGGCATTCAGAACCTATAGCACGTTGCTGTAAGCAAGCACATTCTCATTCAAAGTTGCAAGTTACTATGTAGGAACAAGTTTCTATAGGTATTTCAAAGATGCCCAGAACTGAGCTAAACTTGGTATGTGTCCAACCTCTAGAAATAACTTCATGCCCCAACTCCCTTACTTCCAGCTAGTAAGGATCACATAATTCCTAACAAAGTTTTGACACAGATCCCAATTCGGACATTCAGAACATATAGCACGTTGCTGTAAGCAAGCACATTCTCATTCAAAGTTGCAAGTTACTATGTAGGAACAAGTTTGTATAGGTATTTCAAAGATGCCCAGAACTGAGCTAAACTTGGTATGTGTCCAACCTCTAGAAATAACTTCATGCCCCAACTCCCTTACTTCCAGCTAGTAAGGATCACATAATTCCTAACAAAGTTTTGACACAGATCCCAATTCGGGCATTCAGAACATATAGCACGTTGCTGTAAGCAAGCACATTCTCATTCAAAGTTGCAAGTTACTATGTAGGAACAAGTTTGTATAGGTATTTCAAAGATGCCCAGAACTGAGCTAAACGTTGTATGTCTCCAACCTCTAGAAATAACTTCATGCCCCATCTCCCTTACTTGCAGCTAGTAAGGATCACATAATTCCTAACAAAGTTTTGACACAGATTCCCAATTCGGGCATTCAGAACATATAGCACCTTGCTGTAAGCAAGCACATTCTCATTCAAAGTTGCAAGTTACTATGTAGGAACTAGTTTGTATAGGTATTTCAAAGATGCCCAGAACTGAGCTAAACGTTGTATGTCTCCAACTCCTAGAAATAACTTCATGCCCCATCTCCCTTACTTCCAGCTAGTAAGGATCACATAATTCCTAACAAAGTTTTGACACAGATTCCCAATTCGGGCATTCAGAACATATAGCACGTTGCTGTAAGCAAGCACATTCTCATTCAAAGTTGCAAGTTACTATGTAGGAACAAGTTTCTATAGGTATTTCAAAGATGCCCAGAACTGAGCTAAACGTTGTATGACTCCAACTCCTAGAAATAACTTCATGCCTCATCTCCCTTATTTCCAGCTAGTAAGGATCACATAATTCCTAACAAAGTTTTGACACAGATTCCCAATTCGGGCATTCAGAACATATAGCACGTTGCTGTAAGCAAGCACATTCTCATTCAAAGTTGCAAGTTACTATGTAGGAACAAGTTTGTATAGGTATTTCAAAGATGCCCAGAACTGAGCTAAACTTGGTATGTGTCCAACCTCAAGAAATAAATTCATGACCCAACTCCCTTACTTCCAGCTAGTAACGATCACATAATTCCTAACAAAGTTTTGACACAGATTCCCAATTCGGGCATTCAGAACATATAGCACGTTGCTGTAAGCAAGCACATTCTCATTCAAAGTTGCAAGTTACTATGTAGGAACAAGTTTGTATAGGTATTTCAAAGATGCCGAGAACTGAGCTAAACTTGGTATGTGTCCAACTCCTAGAAATAACTTCATGCCCCATCTCCCTTACTTCCAGCTAGTAAGGATCACATAATTCCTAACAAAGTTTTGACACAGATTCCCAATTCCGGCATTCAGAACATATAGCACGTTGCTGTAAGCAAGCACATTCTCATTCAATGTTGCAAGTTACTATGTAGGAACAAGTTTCTATAGGTATTTCAAATATGCCCAGAACTGAGCTAAACGTTGTATGACTCCAACTCCTAGAAATAACTTCATGCCTCATCTCCCTTATTTCCAGCTAGTAAGGATCACATAATTCCTAACAAAGTTTTGACACAGATTCCCAATTCGGGCATTCAGAACATATAGCACGTTGCTGTAAGCAAGCACATTCTCATTCAAAGTTTCAAGTTACTATGTAGGAACAAGTTTGTATAGGTATTTCAAAGATGCCCAGAACTGAGCTAAACTTGGCATGTGTCCAACCTCTAGAAATAACTTCATGCCCCAACTCCCTTACTTCCAGCTAGTAACGATCACATAATTCCTAACAAAGTTTTGACACAGATTCCCAATTCGGGCATTCAGAACATATAGCACGTTGCTGTAAGCAAGCACATTCTCATTCAAAGTTGCAAGTTACTATGTAGGAACAAGTTTGTATAGGTATTTCAAAGATGCCCAGAACTGAGCTAAACTTGGTATGTGTCCAACTCCTAGAAATAACTTCATGCCCCATCTCCCTTACTTCCAGCTAGTAAGGATCACATAATTCCTAACAAAGTTTTGACACAGATTCCCAATTCGGGCATTCAGAACATATAGCACGTTGCTGTAAGCAAGCCCATTCTCATTGAAAGTTGCAAGTTACTATGTAGGAACCAGTTTGTATAGGTATTTCAAAGATGCCCAGAACTGAGCTAAACTTGGTATGTGTCCAACCTCTAGAAATAACTTCATGCCCCATCTCCCTTACTTCCAGCTAGTAAGGATCACATAATTCCTAACAAAGTTTTGACACAGATCCCAATTCGGGCATTCAGAACATATAGCACGTTGCTGTAAGCAAGCACATTCTCATTCAAAGTTGAAAGTTACTATGTAGGAACAAGTGTGTATAGGTATTTAAAAGATGCCCAGAACTGAGCTAAAGGTTGTATGTGTCCAACCTCTAGAAATAACTTCATGCCCCATCTCCCTTACTTCCAGCTAGTAAGGATCACATAATTCCTAACAAAGTTTTGACACAGATTCCCAATTCGGGCATTCAGAACATATAGCACGTTGCTGTAAGCAAGCACATTCTCATTCAAAGCTGAAAGTTACTATGTAGGAACAAGTTTGTATAGGTATTTCAAACATGCCCAGAACTGAGCTAAACGTTGTATGTCTCCAACTCCTAGAAATAACTTCATGCCCCATCTCCCTTACTTCCAGCTAGTAAGGATCACATAATTTCTAACAAAGTTTTGACACAGATTCCCAATTCGGGCACTCAGAACATATAGAACGTTGCTGTAAGCAAGCACATTCTCATTCAAAGTTGCAAGTTACTATGTAGGAACCAGTTTGTATACGTATTTCAAAGATGCCCAGAACTGAGCTAAACGTTGTATGACTCCAACTCCTAGAAATAACTTCATGCCCCATCTCCCTTACTTCCAGCTAGTAAGGATCACATAATTTCTAACAAAGTTTTGACACAGATTTCCAATTGGGGCATTCAGAACATATAGAACGTTGCTGTAAGGAAGCACATTCTCATTCAAAGTTGCAAGTTACTATGTAGGAACAAGTTTCTATAGGTATTTCAAAGATGCCCAGAACTGAGCTAAAAGTTGTATGACTCCAACTCCTAGAAATAACTTCATGCCCCATCTCCCTTACTTCCAGCTAGTAAGGATCACATAATTCCTAACAAAGATTTGACACAGATTTCCAATTCGGGCATTCAGAACATATAGCACGTTGCTGTAAGCAAGCACATTCTCATTCAAAGTTGCAAGTTACTATGTAGGAACAAGTTTGTATAGGTATTTCAAAGATGCCCAGATCTGAGCTAAACTTGGTATGTGTCCAACTCCTAGAATAACTTCATGCCCCATCTCCCTTACTTCCAGCTAGTAAGGATCACATAATTCCTAACAAAGCTTTGACACAGATTCCCAATTCGGGCATTCAGAACATATAGCACGTTGCTGTAAGCGAGCACATTCTCATTCAAAGTTGCAAGTTACTATGTAGGATCCAGTTTGTATAGGTATTTCCAAGATGCCCAGAACTGAGCTAAACTTGGTATGTGTCCAACCTCTAGAAATAACTTCATGCCCCATCTCCCTTAATTCCAGCTAGTAAGGATCACATAATTCCTAACAAAGTTTTGACACAGATCCCAATTCGGGCATTCAGAACATATAGCACGTTGCTGTAAGCAAGCACATTCTCATTCAAAGTTGCAAGTTACTATGTAGGAACAAGTTTGTATAGGTATTTCAAAGATGCCCAGAACTGAGCTAAACGTTGTATGTCTCCAACTCCTAGAAATAACTTCCTGCCTCATCTCCCTTACTTCCAGCTAGTAAGGATCACATAATTTCTAGCAAAGTTTTGACACAGATTCCCAATTCGGGCATTCAGAACATATAGAACGTTGCTGTAAGCAAGCACATTCTCATTCAAAGTTGCAAGTTACTATGTAAGAACAAGTTTGTATAGGTAATTCAAAGATGCCCAGAACTGAGCTAAACGTTGTATGACTCCAACTCCTAGAAATAACTTCATGCCCCATCTCCCTTACTTCCAGCTAGAAAGGATCACATAATTTCTAACAAAGTTTTGACACAGATTCCCAATTCGGCATTCAGAACATATAGCACGTTGCTGTAAGCAAGCACATTCTCAGTCAAAGTTGCAAGTTACTATGTAGAAACAAGTTTGTATAGGTATTTCAAAGATGAGCAGAACTGAGCTAAACTTGGTATGTGTCCAACTCCTAGAAATAACTTCATGCCCCATCTCCCTTACTTCCAGCTAGTAAGGATCACATAATTCCTAACAAAGTTTTGACACAGATTCCCAATTCGGGCATTCAGAACATATAGCACGTTGCTGTAAGCAAGCACATTCTCAGTCAAAGTTGCAAGTTACTATGTAGAAACCAGTTTGTATAGGTATTTCAAAGATGCCCAGAACTGAGCTAAACTTGGTATGTGTCCAACCTCTAGAAATAACTTCATGCCCCATCTCCCTTACTTCCAGCTAGTAAGGATCACATAATTCCTAACAAAGTTTTGACACAGATTCCCAATTCGGGCATTCAGAACATATAGCACGTTGCTGTAAGCAAGCACATTCTCATTCAAAGTTGAAAGTTACTATGTAGGAACAAGTTTGTATAGGTATTTCAAACATGCCCAGAACTGAGCTAAACGTTGTATGTCTCCAACTCCTAGAAATAACTTCATGCCCCATCTCCCTTACTTCCAGCTAGTAAGGATCACATAATTCCTAACAAAGTTTTGACACAGATTCCCAATTCGGGCATTCAGAACATATAGCACGTTGCTGTAAGCAAGCACATTCTCATTCAAAGTTGCAAGTTACTATGTAGGAACAAGTTTCTATAGGTATTTCAAAGATGCCCAGAACTGAGCTAAACGTTGTATGACTCCAACTCCTAGAAATAACTTCATGCCTCATCTCCCTTATTTCCAGCTAGTAAGGATCACATAATTCCTAACAAAGTTTTGACACAGATTCCCAATTCGGGCATTCAGAACATATAGCACGTTGCTGTAAGCAAGCACATTCTCATTCAAAGTTGCAAGTTACTATGTAGGAACAAGTTTGTATAGGTATTTCAAAGATGCCCAGAACTGAGCTAAACTTGGTATGTGTCCAACCTCAAGAAATAAATTCATGACCCAACTCCCTTACTTCCAGCTAGTAACGATCACATAATTCCTAACAAAGTTTTGACACAGATTCCCAATTCGGGCATTCAGAACATATAGCACGTTGCTGTAAGCAAGCACATTCTCATTCAAAGTTGCAAGTTACTATGTAGGAACAAGTTTGTATAGGTATTTCAAAGATGCCGAGAACTGAGCTAAACTTGGTATGTGTCCAACTCCTAGAAATAACTTCATGCCCCATCTCCCTTACTTCCAGCTAGTAAGGATCACATAATTCCTAACAAAGTTTTGACACAGATTCCCAATTCCGGCATTCAGAACATATAGCACGTTGCTGTAAGCAAGCACATTCTCATTCAAAGTTGCAAGTTACTATGTAGGAACAAGTTTCTATAGGTATTTCAAATATGCCCAGAACTGAGCTAAACGTTGTATGACTCCAACTCCTAGAAATAACTTCATGCCTCATCTCCCTTATTTCCAGCTAGTAAGGATCACATAATTCCTAACAAAGTTTTGACACAGATTCCCAATTCGGGCATTCAGAACATAAAGCACGTTGCTGTAAGCAAGCACATTCTCATTCAAAGTTTCAAGTTACTATGTAGGAACAAGTTTGTATAGGTATTTCAAAGATGCCCAGAACTGAGCTAAACTTGGCATGTGTCCAACCTCTAGAAATAACTTCATGCCCCAACTCCCTTACTTCCAGCTAGTAACGATCACATAATTCCTAACAAAGTTTTGACACAGATTCCCAATTCGGGCATTCAGAACATATAGCACGTTGCTGTAAGCAAGCACATTCTCATTCAAAGTTGCAAGTTACTATGTAGGAACAAGTTTGTATAGGTATTTCAAAGATGCCCAGAACTGAGCTAAACTTGGTATGTGTCCAACTCCTAGAAATAACTTCATGCCCCATCTCCCTTACTTCCAGCTAGTAAGGATCACATAATTCCTAACAAAGTTTTGACACAGATTCCCAATTCGGGCATTCAGAACATATAGCACGTTGCTGTAAGCAAGCACATTCTCATTCAAAGTTGCAAGTTACTATGTAGGAACCAGTTTGTATAGGTATTTCAAAGATGCCCAGAACTGAGCTAAACTTGGTATGTGTCCAACCTCTAGAAATAACTTCATGCCCCATCTCCCTTACTTCCAGCTAGTAAGGATCACATAATTCCTAACAAAGTTTTGACACAGATCCCAATTCGGGCATTCAGAACATATAGCACGTTGCTGTAAGCAAGCACATTCTCATTCAAAGTTGCAAGTTACTATGTAGGAACAAGTTTGTATAGGTATTTAAAAGATGCCCAGAACTGAGCTAAAGGTTGTATGTGTCCAACCTCTAGAAATAACTTCATGCCCCATCTCCCTTACTTCCAGCTAGTAAGGATCACATAATTCCTAACAAAGTTTTGACACAGATTCCCAATTCGGGCATTCAGAACATATAGCACGTTGCTGTAAGCAAGCACATTCTCATTCAAAGTTGAAAGTTACTATGTAGGAACAAGTTTGTATAGGTATTTCAAACATGCCCAGAACTGAGCTAAACGTTGTATGTCTCCAACTCCTAGAAATAACTTCATGCCCCATCTCCCTTACTTCCAGCTAGTAAGGATCACATAATTTCTAACAAAGTTTTGACACAGATTCCCAATTCGGGCACTCAGAACATATAGAACGTTGCTGTAAGCAAGCACATTCTCATTCAAAGTTGCAAGTTACTATGTAGGAACCAGTTTGTATACGTATTTCAAAGATGCCCAGAACTGAGCTAAACGTTGTATGACTCCAACTCCTAGAAATAACTTCATGCCCCATCTCACTTACTTCCAGCTAGTAAGGATCACATAATTTCTAACAAAGTTTTGACACAGATTTCCAATTCGGGCATTCAGAACATATAGAACGTTGCTGTAAGGAAGCACATTCTCATTCAAAGTTGCAAGTTACTATGTAGGAACAAGTTTCTATAGGTATTTCAAAGATGCCCAGAACTGAGCTAAAAGTTGTATGACTCCAACTCCTAGAAATAACTTCATGCCCCATCTCCCTTACTTCCAGCTAGTAAGGATCACATAATTCCTAACAAAGATTTGACACAGATTTCCAATTCGGGCATTCAGAACATATAGCACGTTGCTGTAAGCAAGCACATTCTCATTCAAAGTTGCAAGTTACTATGT
Organism: Diceros bicornis minor; assembly: GCF_020826845.1. Classification (NCBI taxonomy): domain Eukaryota; kingdom Metazoa; phylum Chordata; class Mammalia; order Perissodactyla; family Rhinocerotidae; genus Diceros; species Diceros bicornis. The sequence continues at coordinate 413,432 of NC_080778.1, read as the reverse complement.
AGGAACAAGTTTGTATAGGTATTTCAAAGATGCCCAGATCTGAGCTAAACTTGGTATGTGTCCAACTCCTAGAATAACTTCATGCCCCATCTCCCTTACTTCCAGCTAGTAAGGATCACATAATTCCTAACAAAGTTTTGACACAGATTCCCAATTCGGGCATTCAGAACATATAGCACGTTGCTGTAAGCGAGCACATTCTCATTCAAAGTTGCAAGTTACTATGTAGGATCCAGTTTGTATAGGTATTTCCAAGATGCCCAGAACTGAGCTAAACTTGGTATGTGTCCAACCTCTAGAAATAACTTCATGCCCCATCTCCCTTAATTCCAGCTAGTAAGGATCACATAATTCCTAACAAAGTTTTGACACAGATCCCAATTCGGGCATTCAGAACATATAGCACGTTGCTGTAAGCAAGCACATTCTCATTCAAAGTTGCAAGTTACTATGTAGGAACAAGTTTGTATAGGTATTTCAAAGATGCCCAGAACTGAGCTAAACGTTGTATGTCTCCAACTCCTAGAAATAACTTCCTGCCTCATCTCCCTTACTTCCAGCTAGTAAGGATCACATAATTTCTAGCAAAGTTTTGACACAGATTCCCAATTCGGGCATTCAGAACATATAGAACGTTGCTGTAAGCAAGCACATTCTCATTCAAAGTTGCAAGTTACTATGTAAGAACAAGTTTGTATAGGTAATTCAAAGACGCCCAGAACTGAGCTAAACGTTGTATGACTCCAACTCCTAGAAATAACTTCATGCCCCATCTCCCTTACTTCCAGCTAGAAAGGATCACATAATTTCTAACAAAGTTTTGACACAGATTCCCAATTCGGCATTCAGAACATATAGCACGTTGCTGTAAGCAAGCACATTCTCAGTCAAAGTTGCAAGTTACTATGTAGAAACAAGTTTGTATAGGTATTTCAAAGATGCCCAGAACTGAGCTAAACTTGGTATGTGTCCAACTCCTAGAAATAACTTCATGCCCCATCTCCCTTACTTCCAGCTAGTAAGGATCACATAATTCCTAACAAAGTTTTGACACAGATTCCCAATTCGGGCATTCAGAACATATAGCACGTTGCTGTAAGCAAGCACATTCTCAGTCAAAGTTGCAAGTTACTATGTAGAAACCAGTTTGTATAGGTATTTCAAAGATGCCCAGAACTGAGCTAAACTTGGTATGTGTCCAACCTCTAGAAATAACTTCATGCCCCATCTCCCTTACTTCCAGCTAGTAAGGATCACATAATTCCTAACAAAGTTTTGACACAGATTCCCAATTCGGGCATTCAGAACATATAGCACGTTGCTGTAAGCAAGCACATTCTCATTCAAAGTTGCAAGTTACTATGTAGGAACAAATTTGTATAGGTATTTCAAAGATGCCCAGAACTGAGCTAAACGTTGTATGACTCCAACTCCTAGAAATAACTTCAAGCCCCATCTCCCTTACTTCCAGCTAGTAAGGATCACATAATTTCTAACAAAGTTTTGACTCAGATTTCCAATTAGGGCATTCAGAACATATAGAACGTTGCTGTAAGGAAGCACATTCTCATTCAAAGTTGCAAGTTACTATGTAGGAACAAGTTTCTATAGGTATTTCAAGGATGCCCAGAACTGAGCTAAACGTTGTATGACTCCAACTCCTAGAAATAACTTCATGCCCCATCTCCCTTACTTCCAGCTAGTAAGGATCACATAATTCCTAGCAAAGCTTTGACACAGATTCCCAATTCGCGCATTCAGAACATATAGCACGTTGCTGTAAGCAAGCACATTCTCATTCAAAGTTGCAAGTTACTATGTAGGAACCAGTTTGTATAGGTATTTCAAAGATGCCCAGAACTGAGCTAAACTTGGTATGTGTCCAACCTCTAGAAATAACTTCATGCCCCATCTCCCTTACTTCCAGCTAGTAAGGATCACATAATTCCTAACAAAGTTTTGACACAGATCCCAATTCGGGAATTCAGAACATATAACACGTTGCTGTAAGCAAGCACATTCTCATTCAAAGTTGCAAGTTACTATGTAGGAAAAGGTTTGTATAGGTATTTCAAAGTTGCCCAGAACTGAGCTAAACGTTGTATGACTCCAACTCCTAGAAATAACTTCATGCCCCATCTCCCTTACTTCCAGCTAGTAAGGATCACATAATTTCTAACAAAGTTTTGACACAGATTCCCAATTCGGGCATTCAGAACATATAGAACGTTGCTGTAAGCAAGCACATTCTCATTCAAAGTTGCAAGTTACTATGTAGGAAAAGGTTTGTATAGGTATTTCAAAGATGCCCAGAACTGAGCTAAACGTTGTATGACTCCAACTCCTAGAAATAACTTCATGCCCCATCTCCCTTACTTCCAGCTAGTAAGGATCACATAATTTCTAACAAAGTTTTGACATAGATTCCCAATTTGGGCATTCAGAACATATAGAACGTTGCTGTAAGCAAGCACATTCTCATTGAAAGTTGCAAGTTACTATGTAGGAACAAGTTTGTATAGGTATTTCAAAGATGCCCAGAACTGAGCTAAACTTGGTATGAGTCCAACTCCTAGAAATAACTTCATGCCCCATCTCCCTTACTTCCAGCTAGTAAGGATCACATAATTCCTAACAAAGTTTTGACACAGATTCCCAATTCGGGCATTCAGAATATATAGCACGTTGCTGTAAGCAAGCACATTCTCATTCAAAGTTTCATGTTACTATGTAGGAACAAGTTTGTATAGGTATTTCAAAGATGCCCAGAACTGAGCTAAACTTGGTATGTGTCCAACTCCTAGAAATAACTTCATGCCCCATCTCCCTTACTTCCAGCTAGTAAGGATCACATCATTCCTAACAAAGTTTTGACACAGATTCCCAATTCGGGCACTCAGAACATATAGAACGTTGCTGTAAGCAAGCACATTCTCATTCAAAGTTGCAAGTTACTATGTAGGAACCAGTTTGTATACGTATTTCAAAGATGCCCAGAACTGAGCTAAACGTTGTATGACTCCAACTCCTAGAAATAACTTCATGCCCCATCTCCCTTTCTTCCAGCTAGTAAGGATCACATAATTTCTAACAAAGTTTTGACACAGATTTCCAATTGGGGCATTCAGAACATATAGAACGTTGCTGTAAGGAAGCACATTCTCATTCAAAGTTGCAAGTTACTATGTAGGAACAAGTTTCTATAGGTATTTCAAAGATGCCCAGAACTGAGCTAAAAGTTGTATGACTCCAACTCCTAGAAATAACTTCATGCCCCATCTGCCTTACTTCCAGCTAGTAAGGATCACATAATTCCTAACAAAGATTTGACACAGATTTCCAATTCGGGCATTCAGAACATATAGCACGTTGCTGTAAGCAAGCACATTCTCATTCAAAGTTGCAAGTTACTATGTAGGAACAAGTTTGTATAGGTATTTCAAAGATGCCCAGATCTGAGCTAAACTTGGTATGTGTCCAACTCCTAGAATAACTTCATGCCCCATCTCCCTTACTTCCAGCTAGTAAGGATCACATAATTCCTAACAAAGCTTTGACACAGATTCCCAATTTGGGCATTCAGAACATATAGCACGTTGCTGTAAGCGAGCACATTCTCATTCAAAGTTGCAAGTTACTATGTAGGATCCAGTTTGTATAGGTATTTCCAAGATGCCCAGAACTGAGCTAAACTTGGTATGTGTCCAACCTCTAGAAATAACTTCATGCCCCATCTCCCTTAATTCCAGCTAGTAAGGATCACATAATTCCTAACAAAGTTTTGACACAGATCCCAATTCGGGCATTCAGAACATATAGCACGTTGCTGTAAGCAAGCACATTCTCATTCAAAGTTGCAAGTTACTATGTAGGAACAAGTTTGTATAGGTATTTCAAAGATGCCCAGAACTGAGCTAAACGTTGTATGTCTCCAACTCCTAGAAATAACTTCCTGCCTCATCTCCCTTACTTCCAGCTAGTAAGGATCACATAATTTCTAGCAAAGTTTTGACACAGATTCCCAATTCGGGCATTCAGAACATATAGAACGTTGCTGTAAGCAAGCACATTCTCATTCAAAGTTGCAAGTTACTATGTAAGAACAAGTTTGTATAGGTAATTCAAAGATGCCCAGAACTGAGCTAAACGTTGTATGACTCCAACTCCTAGAAATAACTTCATGCCCCATCTCCCTTACTTCCAGCTAGAAAGGATCACATAATTTCTAACAAAGTTTTGACACAGATTCCCAATTCGGCATTCAGAACATATAGCACGTTGCTGTAAGCAAGCACATTCTCAGTCAAAGTTGCAAGTTACTATGTAGAAACAAGTTTGTATAGGTATTTCAAAGATGCCCAGAACTGAGCTAAACTTGGTATGTGTCCAACTCCTAGAAATAACTTCATGCCCCATCTCCCTTACTTCCAGCTAGTAAGGATCACATAATTCCTAACAAAGTTTTGACACAGATTCCCAATTCGGGCATTCAGAACATATAGCACGTTGCTGTAAGCAAGCACATTCTCAGTCAAAGTTGCAAGTTACTATGTAGAAACCAGTTTGTATAGGTATTTCAAAGATGCCCAGAACTGAGCTAAACTTGGTATGTGTCCAACCTCTAGAAATAACTTCATGCCCCATCTCCCTTACTTCCAGCTAGTAAGGATCACATAATTCCTAACAAAGTTTTGACACAGATTCCCAATTCGGGCATTCAGAACATATAGCACGTTGCTGTAAGCAAGCACATTCTCATTCAAAGTTGAAAGTTACTATGTAGGAACAAGTTTGTATAGGTATTTCAAACATGCCCAGAACTGAGCTAAACGTTGTATGTCTCCAACTCCTAGAAATAACTTCATGCCCCATCTCCCTTACTTCCAGCTAGTAAGGATCACATAATTCCTAACAAAGTTTTGACACAGATTCCCAATTCGGGCATTCAGAACATATAGCACGTTGCTGTAAGCAAGCACATTCTCATTCAAAGTTGCAAGTTACTATGTAGGAACAAGTTTCTATAGGTATTTCAAAGATGCCCAGAACTGAGCTAAACGTTGTATGACTCCAACTCCTAGAAATAACTTCATGCCTCATCTCCCTTATTTCCAGCTAGTAAGGATCACATAATTCCTAACAAAGTTTTGACACAGATTCCCAATTCGGGCATTCAGAACATATAGCACGTTGCTGTAAGCAAGCACATTCTCATTCAAAGTTGCAAGTTACTATGTAGGAACAAGTTTGTATAGGTATTTCAAAGATGCCCAGAACTGAGCTAAACTTGGTATGTGTCCAACCTCAAGAAATAAATTCATGACCCAACTCCCTTACTTCCAGCTAGTAACGATCACATAATTCCTAACAAAGTTTTGACACAGATTCCCAATTCGGGCATTCAGAACATATAGCACGTTGCTGTAAGCAAGCACATTCTCATTCAAAGTTGCAAGTTACTATGTAGGAACAAGTTTGTATAGGTATTTCAAAGATGCCGAGAACTGAGCTAAACTTGGTATGTGTCCAACTCCTAGAAATAACTTCATGCCCCATCTCCCTTACTTCCAGCTAGTAAGGATCACATAATTCCTAACAAAGTTTTGACACAGATTCCCAATTCCGGCATTCAGAACATATAGCACGTTGCTGTAAGCAAGCACATTCTCATTCAAAGTTGCAAGTTACTATGTAGGAACAAGTTTCTATAGGTATTTCAAATATGCCCAGAACTGAGCTAAACGTTGTATGACTCCAACTCCTAGAAATAACTTCATGCCTCATCTCCCTTATTTCCAGCTAGTAAGGATCACATAATTCCTAACAAAGTTTTGACACAGATTCCCAATTCGGGCATTCAGAACATACAGCACGTTGCTGTAAGCAAGCACATTCTCATTCAAAGTTTCAAGTTACTATGTAGGAACAAGTTTGTATAGGTATTTCAAAGATGCCCAGAACTGAGCTAAACTTGGCATGTGTCCAACCTCTAGAAATAACTTCATGCCCCAACTCCCTTACTTCCAGCTAGTAACGATCACATAATTCCTAACAAAGTTTTGACACAGATTCCCAATTCGGGCATTCAGAACATATAGCACGTTGCTGTAAGCAAGCACATTCTCATTCAAAGTTGCAAGTTACTATGTAGGAACCAGTTTGTATAGGTATTTCAAAGATGCCCAGAACTGAGCTAAACTTGGTATGTGTCCAACCTCTAGAAATAACTTCATGCCCCATCTCCCTTACTTCCAGCTAGTAAGGATCACATAATTCCTAACAAAGTTTTGACACAGATCCCAATTCGGGCATTCAGAACATATAGCACGTTGCTGTAAGCAAGCACATTCTCATTCAAAGTTGCAAGTTACTATGTAGGAACAAGTTTGTATAGGTATTTAAAAGATGCCCAGAACTGAGCTAAAGGTTGTATGTGTCCAACCTCTAGAAATAACTTCATGCCCCATCTCCCTTACTTCCAGCTAGTAAGGATCACATAATTCCTAACAAAGTTTTGACACAGATTCCCAATTCGGGCATTCAGAACATATAGCACGTTGCTGTAAGCAAGCACATTCTCATTCAAAGTTGAAAGTTACTATGTAGGAACAAGTTTGTATAGGTATTTCAAACATGCCCAGAACTGAGCTAAACGTTGTATGTCTCCAACTCCTAGAAATAACTTCATGCCCCATCTCCCTTACTTCCAGCTAGTAAGGATCACATAATTTCTAACAAAGTTTTGACACAGATTCCCAATTCGGGCACTCAGAACATATAGAACGTTGCTGTAAGCAAGCACATTCTCATTCAAAGTTGCAAGTTACTATGTAGGAACCAGTTTGTATACGTATTTCAAAGATGCCCAGAACTGAGCTAAACGTTGTATGACTCCAACTCCTAGAAATAACTTCATGCCCCATCTCACTTACTTCCAGCTAGTAAGGATCACATAATTTCTAACAAAGTTTTGACACAGATTTCCAATTCGGGCATTCAGAACATATAGAACGTTGCTGTAAGGAAGCACATTCTCATTCAAAGTTGCAAGTTACTATGTAGGAACAAGTTTCTATAGGTATTTCAAAGATGCCCAGAACTGAGCTAAAAGTTGTATGACTCCAACTCCTAGAAATAACTTCATGCCCCATCTCCCTTACTTCCAGCTAGTAAGGATCACATAATTCCTAACAAAGATTTGACACAGATTTCCAATTCGGGCATTCAGAACATATAGCACGTTGCTGTAAGCAAGCACATTCTCATTCAAAGTTGCAAGTTACTATGTAGGAACAAGTTTGTATAGGTATTTCAAAGATGCCCAGATCTGAGCTAAACTTGGTATGTGTCCAACTCCTAGAATAACTTCATGCCCCATCTCCCTTACTTCCAGCTAGTAAGGATCACATAATTCCTAACAAAGTTTTGACACAGATTCCCAATTCGGGCATTCAGAACATATAGCACGTTGCTGTAAGCGAGCACATTCTCATTCAAAGTTGCAAGTTACTATGTAGGATCCAGTTTGTATAGGTATTTCCAAGATGCCCAGAACTGAGCTAAACTTGGTATGTGTCCAACCTCTAGAAATAACTTCATGCCCCATCTCCCTTAATTCCAGCTAGTAAGGATCACATAATTCCTAACAAAGTTTTGACACAGATCCCAATTCGGGCATTCAGAACATATAGCACGTTGCTGTAAGCAAGCACATTCTCATTCAAAGTTGCAAGTTACTATGTAGGAACAAGTTTGTATAGGTATTTCAAAGATGCCCAGAACTGAGCTAAACGTTGTATGTCTCCAACTCCTAGAAATAACTTCCTGCCTCATCTCCCTTACTTCCAGCTAGTAAGGATCACATAATTTCTAGCAAAGTTTTGACACAGATTCCCAATTCGGGCATTCAGAACATATAGAACGTTGCTGTAAGCAAGCACATTCTCATTCAAAGTTGCAAGTTACTATGTAAGAACAAGTTTCTATAGGTAATTCAAAGATGCCCAGAACTGAGCTAAACGTTGTATGACTCCAACTCCTAGAAATAACTTCATGCCCCATCTCCCTTACTTCCAGCTAGAAAGGATCACATAATTTCTAACAAAGTTTTGACACAGATTCCCAATTCGGCATTCAGAACATATAGCACGTTGCTGTAAGCAAGCACATTCTCAGTCAAAGTTGCAAGTTACTATGTAGAAACAAGTTTGTATAGGTATTTCAAAGATGCCCAGAACTGAGCTAAACTTGGTATGTGTCCAACTCCTAGAAATAACTTCATGCCCCATCTCCCTTACTTCCAGCTAGTAAGGATCACATAATTCCTAACAAAGTTTTGACACAGATTCCCAATTCGGGCATTCAGAACATATAGCACGTTGCTGTAAGCAAGCACATTCTCAGTCAAAGTTGCAAGTTACTATGTAGAAACCAGTTTGTATAGGTATTTCAAAGATGCCCAGAACTGAGCTAAACTTGGTATGTGTCCAACCTCTAGAAATAACTTCATGCCCCATCTCCCTTACTTCCAGCTAGTAAGGATCACATAATTCCTAACAAAGTTTTGACACAGATTCCCAATTCGGGCATTCAGAACATATAGCACGTTGCTGTAAGCAAGCACATTCTCATTCAAAGTTGCAAGTTACTATGTAGGAACAAATTTGTATAGGTATTTCAAAGATGCCCAGAACTGAGCTAAACGTTGTATGACTCCAACTCCTAGAAATAACTTCAAGCCCCATCTCCCTTACTTCCAGCTAGTAAGGATCACATAATTTCTAACAAAGTTTTGACTCAGATTTCCAATTAGGGCATTCAGAACATATAGAACGTTGCTGTAAGGAAGCACATTCTCATTCAAAGTTGCAAGTTACTATGTAGGAACAAGTTTCTATAGGTATTTCAAGGATGCCCAGAACTGAGCTAAACGTTGTATGACTCCAACTCCTAGAAATAACTTCATGCCCCATCTCCCTTACTTCCAGCTAGTAAGGATCACATAATTCCTAGCAAAGCTTTGACACAGATTCCCAATTCGCGCATTCAGAACATATAGCACGTTGCTGTAAGCAAGCACATTCTCATTCAAAGTTGCAAGTTACTATGTAGGAACCAGTTTGTATAGGTATTTCAAAGATGCCCAGAACTGAGCTAAACTTGGTATGTGTCCAACCTCTAGAAATAACTTCATGCCCCATCTCCCTTACTTCCAGCTAGTAAGGATCACATAATTCCTAACAAAGTTTTGACACAGATCCCAATTCGGGAATTCAGAACATATAACACGTTGCTGTAAGCAAGCACATTCTCATTCAAAGTTGCAAGTTACTATGTAGGAAAAGGTTTGTATAGGTATTTCAAAGTTGCCCAGAACTGAGCTAAACGTTGTATGACTCCAACTCCTAGAAATAACTTCATGCCCCATCTCCCTTACTTCCAGCTAGTAAGGATCACATAATTTCTAACAAAGTTTTGACACAGATTCCCAATTCGGGCATTCAGAACATATAGAACGTTGCTGTAAGCAAGCACATTCTCATTCAAAGTTGCAAGTTACTATGTAGGAAAAGGTTTGTATAGGTATTTCAAAGATGCCCAGAACTGAGCTAAACGTTGTATGACTCCAACTCCTAGAAATAACTTCATGCCCCATCTCCCTTACTTCCAGCTAGTAAGGATCACATAATTTCTAACAAAGTTTTGACATAGATTCCCAATTTGGGCATTCAGAACATATAGAACGTTGCTGTAAGCAAGCACATTCTCATTGAAAGTTGCAAGTTACTATGTAGGAACAAGTTTGTATAGGTATTTCAAAGATGCCCAGAACTGAGCTAAACTTGGTATGAGTCCAACTCCTAGAAATAACTTCATGCCCCATCTCCCTTACTTCCAGCTAGTAAGGATCACATAATTCCTAACAAAGTTTTGACACAGATTCCCAATTCGGGCATTCAGAATATATAGCACGTTGCTGTAAGCAAGCACATTCTCATTCAAAGTTTCATGTTACTATGTAGGAACAAGTTTGTATAGGTATTTCAAAGATGCCCAGAACTGAGCTAAACTTGGTATGTGTCCAACCTCTAGAAATAACTTCATGCCCCAACTCCCTTACTTCCAGCTAGTAAGGATCACATAATTCCTAACAAAGTTTTGACACAGATTCCCAATTCGGGCATTCAGAACATATAGCACGTTGCTGTAAGCAAGCACATTCTCATTCAAAGTTGCAAGTTACTATGTAGGAAAAGGTTTGTATAGGTATTTCAAAGATGCCCAGAACTGAGCTAAACGTTGTATGACTCCAACTCCTAGAAATAACTTCATGCCCCATCTCCCTTACTTCCAGCTAGTAAGGATCACATAATTTCTAACAAAGTTTTGACACAGATTCCCAATTCGGGCATTCAGAACATATAGAACGTTGCTGTAAGCAAGCACATTCTCATTCAAAGTTGCAAGTTACTATGTAGGAAAAGGTTTGTATAGGTATTTCAAAGATGCCCAGAACTGAGCTAAACGTTGTATGACTCCAACTCCTAGAAATAACTTCATGCCCCATCTCCCTTACTTCCAGCTAGTAAGGATCACATAATTTCTAACAAAGTTTTGACATAGATTCCCAATTTGGGCATTCAGAACATATAGAACGTTGCTGTAAGCAAGCACATTCTCATTCAAAGTTGCAAGTTACTATGTAGGAACAAGTTTGTATAGGTATTTCAAAGATGCCCAGAACTGAGCTAAACTTGGTATGAGTCCAACTCCTAGAAATAACTTCATGCCCCATCTCCCTTACTTCCAGCTAGTAAGGATCACATAATTCCTAACAAAGTTTTGACACAGATTCCCAATTCGGGCATTCAGAATATATAGCACGTTGCTGTAAGCAAGCACATTCTCATTCAAAGTTTCATGTTACTATGTAGGAACAAGTTTGTATAGGTATTTCAAAGATGCCCAGAACTGAGCTAAACTTGGTATGTGTCCAACCTCTAGAAATAACTTCATGCCCCAACTCCCTTACTTCCAGCTAGTAAGGATCACATAATTCCTAACAAAGTTTTGACACAGATTCCCAATTCGGGCATTCAGAACATATAGCACGTTGCTGTAAGCAAGCACATTCTCATTCAAAGTTGCAAGTTACTATGTAGGAACAAGTTTGTATAGGTATTTCAAAGATGCCCAGAACTGAGCTAAACGTTGTATGTCTCCAACCTCTAGAAATAACTTCATGCCCCATCTCCCTTACTTCCACCTAGTAAGGATCACATAATTTCTAACAAAGTTTTGACACAGATTCCCAGTTCGGGCATTCAGAACATATAGAACGTTGCTGTAAGCAAGCTCATTCTCATTCAAAGTTGCAAGTTACTATGTAGGAACAAGTTTGTATAGGTATTTCAAAGATGCCCAGAACTGAGCTAAACTTGGTATGTGTCCAACTCCTAGAAATTACTTCATGCCCCATCTCCCTTACTTCCAGCTAGTAAGGATCACATAATTCCTAACAAAGTTTTGACACAGATTCCCAGTTCGGGCATTCAGAACATATAGCACGTTGCTGTAAGCAAGAACATTCTCATTCAAAGTTGCAAGTTACAATGTAGGAACCAGTTTGTATAGGTATATCAAAGATGCCCAGAACTGAGCTAAACTTGGTATGTGTCCAACCTCTAGAAATAACTTCATGCCCCATCTCCCTTACTTCCAGCTAGTAAGGATCACATAATTCCTAACAAAGTTTTGACACAGATCCCAATTCGGGCATTCAGAACATATAGCACGTTGCTGTAAGCAAACACATTCTCATTCAAAGTTGCAAGTTACTATGTAGGAACAAGTTTGTATAGGTATTTCAAAGATGCCCAGAACTGACCTAAACGTTGTATGTCTCCAACTCCTAGAAATAACTTCATGCCCCATCTCCCTTACTTCCAGCTAGTAAGGATCACATAATTTCTAACAAAGTTTTGACACAGATTCCCAATTCGGGCATTCAGAACATATAGAACGTTGCTGTAAGCAAGCACATTCTCATTTAAAGTTGCAAGTTACTATGTAGGAACATTTTTGTATAGGTATTTCAAAGATGCCCAGAACTGAGCTAAACGTTGTATGACTCCAACTCCTAGAAATAACTTCATGCCCCATCTCCCTTACTTCCAGCTAGTAAGGATCACATAATTCCTAACAAAGTTTTGACACAGATTCCCAATTCGGGCATTCGGAACATATAGCACGTTGCTGTAAGCAAGCACATTCTCATTCAAAGTTGCAAGTTACTATGTAGGAACAAGTTTGTATAGGTATTTCAAAGATGCCCAGAACTGAGCTAAACTTGGTATGTGTCCAACTCCTAGAAATAACTTCATGCCCCATCTCCCTTACTTCCAGCTAGTAAGGATCACATAATTCCTAACAAAGTTTTGACACAGATCCCAATTCGGTCATTCAGAACATATAGCACGTTGCTGTAAGCAAGCACATTCTCATTCAAAGTTGCAAGTTACTATGTAGGAACAAGTTTGTATAGGTATTTCAAAGATGCCCAGAACTGAGCTAAACGTTGTATGTCTCCAACCTCTAGAAATAACTTCATGCCCCATCTCCCTTACTTCCAGCTAGTAAGGATCACATAATTTCTAACAAAGTTTTGACACAGATTCCCAGTTCGGGCATTCAGAACATATAGCACGTTGCTGTAAGCAAGCACATTCTCATTCAAAGTTGCGAGTTACTATGTAGGAACAAGTTTGCATAGGTATTTCAAAGATGCCCAGAACTGAGCTAAACTTGGTGTGTGTCCAACCTCTAGAAATAATTTCATGCCCCATCTCCCTTACTTCCAGCTAGTAAGGATCACATAATTTCTAACAAAGTTTTGACACAGATTCCCAATTCGTGCATTCAGAACATATAGAACGTTGCTGTAAGCAAGCACATTCTCATTCAAAGTTGCAAGTTACTATGTAGGAACAAGTTTCTATAGGTATTTCAAAGATGCCCAGAACTGAGCTAAACGTTGTATGACTCCAACTCCTAGAAATAACTTCATGCCCCATCTCCCTTACTTCCAGCTAGTAAGGATCACATAATTTCTAACAAAGTTTTGACACAGATTTCCAATTCGGGCATTCAGAACATATAGAACGTTGCTGTATGGAAGCACATTCTCATTCAAAGTTGCAAGTTACTATGTAGGAACAAGTTTGTATAGGTATTTCAAAGATGCCCAGAACTGAGCTAAACTTGGTATGTGTCCAACTCCTAGAAATAACTTCATGCCCCATCTCCCTTACTTCCAGCTAGTAAGGATCACATAATTCCTAACAAAGTTTTGACACAGATTCCCAATTCGGGCATTCAGAACCTATAGCACGTTGCTGTAAGCAAGCACATTCTCATTCAAAGTTGCAAGTTACTATGTAGGAACAAGTTTCTATAGGTATTTCAAAGATGCCCAGAACTGAGCTAAACTTGGTATGTGTCCAACCTCTAGAAATAACTTCATGCCCCAACTCCCTTACTTCCAGCTAGTAAGGATCACATAATTCCTAACAAAGTTTTGACACAGATCCCAATTCGGACATTCAGAACATATAGCACGTTGCTGTAAGCAAGCACATTCTCATTCAAAGTTGCAAGTTACTATGTAGGAACAATTTTGTATAGGTATTTCAAAGATGCCCAGAACTGAGCTAAACTTGGTATGTGTCCAACCTCTAGAAATAACTTCATGCCCCAACTCCCTTACTTCCAGCTAGTAAGGATCACATAATTCCTAACAAAGTTTTGACACAGATCCCAATTCGGGCATTCAGAACATATAGCACGTTGCTGTAAGCAAGCACATTCTCATTCAAAGTTGCAAGTTACTATGTAGGAACAAGTTTGTATAGGTATTTCAAAGATGCCCAGAACTGAGCTAAACGTTGTATGTCTCCAACCTCTAGAAATAACTTCATGCCCCATCTCCCTTACTTGCAGCTAGTAAGGATCACATAATTCCTAACAAAGTTTTGACACAGATTCCCAATTCGGGCATTCAGAACATATAGCACCTTGCTGTAAGCAAGCACATTCTCATTCAAAGTTGCAAGTTACTATGTAGGAACTAGTTTGTATAGGTATTTCAAAGATGCCCAGAACTGAGCTAAACTTGGTTTGTGTCCAACCTCTAGAAATAACTTCATGCCCCATCTCCCTTACTTCCAGCTAGTAAGGATCACATAATTCCTAACAAAGTTTTGACACAGATCCCAATTCGGGCATTCAGAACATATAGCACGTTGCTGTAAGCAAGCACATTCTCATTCAAAGTTGCAAGTTACTATGTAGGAACAAGTTTGTATAGGTATTTCAAAGATGCCTAGAACTGAGCTAAACGTTGTATGTCTCCAACTCCTAGAAATAACTTCATGCCCCATCTCCCTTACTTCCAGCTAGTAAGGATCACATAATTTCTAACAAAGTTTTGACACAGATTCCCAATCCGGGCATTCAGAACATATAGACCGTTGCTGTAAGCAAGCACATTCTCATACAAAGTTGCAAGTTAATATGTAGGAACAAGTTTGTATAGGTATTTCAAAGATGCCCAGAACTGAGCTAAACTTGGTATGTGTCCAACTCCTAGAAATAACTTCATGCCCCATCTCCCTTACTTCCAGCTAGTAAGGATCACATAATTCCTAACAAAGTTTTGACACAGATTCCCAATTCGGGCATTCAGAACATATAGGACGTTGCTGTAAGCAAGCACATTCTCATTCAAAGGTTCAAGTTACTATGTATGAACAAGTTTGTATAGGTATTTCAAAGATGCCCAGAACTGAGCTAAACTTGGTATGTGTCCAACCTCTAGAATTAACTTCATGCCCCATCTCCCTTACTTACAGCTAGTAAGTATCACATAATTTCTTACAAAGTTTTGACACAGATTCCCAATTCGGGCATTCAGAACATATAGCACGTTGCTGTAAGCAAGCACATTCTCATTCAAAGTTGCAAGTTACTATGTAGGAACAAGTTTGTATAGGTATTTCAAAGATGCCCAGAACTGAGCTAAACGTTGTATGTCTCCAACTCCTATAAATAACTTCATGCTCCATCTCCCTTACTTCCATCTAGTAAGGATCACATAATTCCTAACAAAGTTTTGACACAGATTCCCAATTCGGGCATTCACAACATAGCACGCTGCTGTAAGCAAGCACATTCTCATTCAAAGTTGCAAGTTACTATGTAGGAACAAGTTTGTATAGGTATTTCAAAGATGCCCAGAACTAAGCTAAAAGTTGTATGTCTGCAAATCCTAGAAATAACTTCATGCCCCATCTTCCTTACTTCCAGCTCGTAAGGATCACATATTTCCTAACAAAGTTTTGACACAGATTCCCAATTTGGGCATTCAGAACATATAGCACGTTGCTGTAAGCAAGCACATTCTCATTCAAAGTTGCAAGTTACTATGTAGGAACAAATTTGTATAGGTATTTCAAAGATGCCCAGAACTGAGCTAAACGTTGTATGTCTCCAACTCCTAGAAATAACTTCATGCTCCATCTCCCTTACTTCCAGCTAGTAAGGATCACATAATTCCTAACAAAGTTTTGACACAGATTTCCAATTCGGGCATTCAGAACATATAGAACGTTGCTGTAAGGAAGCACATTCTCATTCAAAGTTGCAAGTTACTATGTAGGAACAAGTTTCTATAGGTATTTCAAAGATGCCCAGAACTGAGCTAAACTTGGTATGTGTCCAACCTCTAGAAATAACTTCATGCCCCAACTCCCTTACTTCCAGCTAGTAAGGATCACATAATTCCTAACAAAGTTTTGACACAGATCCCAATTCGGGCATTCAGAACATATAGCACGTTGCTGTAAGCAAGCACATTCTCATTCAAAGTTGCAAGTTACTATGTAGGAACAAGTATGTATAGGTATTTCAAAGATGCCCAGAACTGAGCTAAACTTGGTATGTCTCCAACCTCTAGAAATAACTTCATGCCCCATCTCCATTACTTCCAGCTAGTAAGGATCACATAATTTCTAACAAATTTTTGACACAGATTCCCAGTTCGGGCATTCAGAACATATAGCACGTTGCTGTAAGCAAGCTCATTCTCATTCAAAGTTGCAAGTTACTATGTAGGAACAAGTTTGTATAGGTATTTCAAAGATGCCCAGAACTGAGCTAAACTTGGTATGTGTCCAACTCCTAGAAATAACTTCATGCCCCATCTCCCTTACTTCCATCTAGTAAGGATCACATAATTCCTAACAAAGTTTTGACACAGATTTCCAATTCGGGCATTCAGAACATAGCACGTTGCTGTAAGCAAGCACATTCTCATTCAAAGTTGCAAGTTACTATGTAGGAACAAGTTTGTATAGGTATTTCAAAGATGCCCAGAACTGAGCTAAAAGTTGTATGTCTGCCACTCCAAGAAATAACTTCATGCCCCATCTCCCTTACTTCCAGCTAGTAAGGATCACATAATTCCTAACAAAGTTTTGACACAGATTCCCAATTCGGGCATTCAGAACATATACCACGTTGCTGTAAGCAAGCACATTCTCATTCAAAGTTGCAAGTTACTATGTAGGAACAAGTTTCTAAAGGTATTTCACAGATGCCCAGAACTGAGCTAAACTTGGTATGTGTCCAACCTCTAGAAATAACTTCATGCCCCAACTCCCTTACTTCCAGCTAGTAAGGATCACATAATTCCTAACAAAGTTTTGACACAGATCCCAATTCGGGCATTCAGAACATATAGCACGTTGCTGTAAGCAAGCACATTCTCATTCAAAGTTGCAAGTTACTATGTAGGAACAAGTTTCTATAGGTATTTCAAAGATGCCCAGAACTGAGCTAAACTTGGTATGTGTCCAACCTCTAGAAATAACTTCATGCCCCAACTCCCTTACTTCCAGCTAGTAAGAATCACATAATTCCTAACAAAGTTTTGACACAGATCCCTATTCGGGCATTCAGAACATATAGCACGTTGCTGTAAGCAAGCACATTCTCATTCAAAGTTGCAAGTTACTATGTAGGAACAAGTTTGTATAGGTATTTCCAAGATGCCCAGAACTGAGCTAAACTTGGTATGTCTCCAACCTCTAGAAATAACTTCATGCCCCATCTCCCTTACTTCCAGCTAGTAAGGATCACATAATTTCTAACAAAGTTTTGACACAGATTCCCAGTTCGGGCATTCAGAACATATAGCACGTTGCTGTAAGCAAGCTCATTCTCATTCAAAGTTGCAAGTTACTATGTAGGAACAAGTTTGTATAGGTATTTCAAAGATGCCCAGAACTGAGCTAAACTTGGTATGTGTCCAACTCCTAGAAATAACTTCATGCCCCATCTCCCTTACTTCCAGCTAGTAAGGATCACATAATTCCTAACAAAGTTTTGACACAGATTCCCAATTCGGGCATTCAGAACATATAGCACGTTGCTGTAAGCAAGCACATTCTCATTCAAAGTTGCAAGTTACTATGTAGGAACAAGTTTGTATAGGTATTTCAAAGATGCCCAGAACTGAGCTAAACTTGGTATGTGTCCAACCTCTAGAAATAACTTCATGCCCCAACTCCCATACTTCCAGCTAGTAAGGATCACATAATTCCTAACAAAGTTTTGACACAGATTCCCAATTCGGGCATTCAGAACATATAGCACGTTGCTGTAAGCTAGCACATTCTCACTCAAAGTTGCAAGTTACTGTGTAGGAACAAGTTTGTATAGGTATTTCAAAGATGCCCAGAACTGAGCTAAACGTTGTATGTCTCCAACTCCTAGAAATAACTTCATGCCCCATCTCCCTTACTTCCAGCTAGTAAGGATCACATAATTTCTAACAAAGTTTTGACACAGATTCCCAATTCGGGCATTCAGAACATATAGAACGTTGCTGTAAGCAAGCACATTCTCATTCAAAGTTGCAAGTTACTATGTAGGAACAAGTTTCTATAGGTATTTCAAAGATGCCCAGAACTGAGCTAAAAGTTGTATGACTCCAACTCCTAGAAATAACTTCATGCCCCATCTCCCTTACTTCCAGCTAGTAAGGATCACATAATTCCTAACAAAGTTTTGACACAGATTTCCAATTCGGGCATTCAGAACATATAGCACGTTGCTGTAAGCAAGCACATTCTCATTCAAAGTTGCAAGTTACTATGTAGGAACCAGTTTGTATAGGTATTTCAAAGATGCCCAGAACTGAGCTAAACGTTGTATGTCTCCAACCTCTAGAAATAACTTCATGCCCCATCTCCCTTACTTCCAGCTAGTAAGGATCACATAATTCCTAACAAAGTTTTGACACAGATTCCCAATTCGGGCATTCAGAACATATAGCACGTTGCTGTAAGCAAGCACATTCTCATTCAAAGTTGCAAGTTACTATGTAGGAACCAGTTTGTATAGGTATTTCAAAGATGCCCAGAACTGAGCTAAACTTGGTATGTGTCCAACCTCTAGAAATAACTTCATGCCCCATCTCCCTTACTTCCAGCTAGTAAGGATCACATAATTCCTAACAAAGTTTTGACACAGATCCCAATTCGGTCATTCAGAACATATAGCACGTTGCTGTAAGCAAGCACATTCTCATTCAAAGTTGCAAGTTACTATGTAGGAACAAGTTTGTATAGGTATTTCAAAGATGCCTAGAACTGAGCTAAACGTTGTATGTCTCCAACTCCTAGAAATAACTTCATGCCCCATCTCCCTTACTTTCAGCTAGTAAGGATCACATAATTTCTAACAAAGTTTTGACACAGATTCCCAATTCGGGCATTCAGAACATATAGAACGTTGCTGTAAGCAAGCACATTCTCATTCAAAGTTGAAAGTTACTATGTAGGAACAAGTTTGTATAGGTATTTCAAAGATGCCCAGAACTGAGCTAAACTTGGTATGTGTCCAACTCCTAGAAATAACTTCATGCCCCATCTCCCTTACTTCCAGCTAGTAAGGATCACATAATTCCTAACAAAGTTTTGACACAGATTCCCAATTCGGGCATTCAGAACATATAGCACGTTGCTGTAAGCAAGCACATTCTCATTCAAAGTTTCAAGTTACTATGTATGAACAAGTTTGTATAGGTATTTCAAAGATGCCCAGAACTGAGCTAAACTTGGTATGTGTCCAACCTCTAGAAATAACTTCATGCCCCATCTCCCTTACTTCCAGCTAGTAAGTATCACATAATTTCTTACAAAGTTTTGACACAGATTCCCAATTCGGGCATTCAGAACATATAGCACGTTGCTGTAAGCAAGCACATTCTCATTCAAAGTTGCAAGTTACTATGTAGGAACAAGTTTGTATAGGTATTTCAAAGATGCCCAGAACTGAGCTAAAAGTTGTATGTCTGCAAATCCTAGAAATAACTTCATGCCCCATCTTCCTTACTTCCAGCTCGTAAGGATCACATATTTCCTAACAAAGTTTTGACACAGATTCCCAATTCGGGCATTCAGAACATATAGCACGTTGCTGTAAGCAAGCGCATTCTCATTCAAAGTTGCAAGTTACTATGTCGGAAGAAGTTTGTATAGGTATTTCAAAGATGCCCAGAACTGAGCTAAACGTTGAATGTCTCCAACTCCTAGAAATAACTTCATGCCCCATCTCTCTTACTTCCAGCTAGTAAGGATCACATAATTCCTAAGAAAGTTTTGACACAGATTCCCAATTCGGGCATTCAGAATATATAGCACGTTGCTGTAAGCAAGCACATTCTCATTCAAACTTGCAAGTTACTATGTAGGAACAAGTTTCTATAGGTATTTTAAAGATGCCCAGAACTGAGCTAAACGTTGTATGACTCCAACTCCTAGAAATAACTTCATGCCCCATTTCCCTTACTTCCAGCTAGTAAGGATCACATAAATTCTAACAAAGTTTTGACACAGATTCCCAATTCGGTTATTCAGAACATATAGCACCTTGCTGTAAGCAAGCACATTCTCATTCAAAGTTGCAAGTTACTATGTAGGAACAAGTTTGTATAGGTATTTCAAAGATGCCCAGAACTGAGCTAAACTTGGTATGTGTCCAACCTCTAGAAATAACTTCATGCCCCATCTCCCTTACTTCCAGCTAGTAAGGATCACATAATTCCTAACAAAGTTTTGACACAGATCCCAATTCGGGCATTCAGAACATATAGCACGTTGCTGTAAGCAAGCACATTCTCATTCAAAGTTGCAAGTTACTATGTAGGAACAAGTTTGTATAGGTATTTCAAAGATGCCCAGAACTGAGCTAAACTTGGTATGTGTCCAACTCCTAGAAATAACTTCATGCCCCATCTCCCTTACTTCCAGCTAGTAAGGATCACATAATTCCTAACAAAGTTTTGACACAGATCCCAATTCGGGCATTCAGAACATATAGCACGTTGCTGTAAGCAAGCACATTCTCATTCAAAGTTGCAATTTACTATGTAGGAACAAGTTTGTATAGGTATTTCAAAGATGCCCAGAACTGAGCTAAACGTTGTATGTCTCCAACCTCTAGAAATAACTTCATGCCCCATCTCCCTTACTTCCAGCTAGTAAGGATCACATAATTTCTAACAAAGTTTTGACACAGATTCCCAATTCGGGCATTCAGAACATATAGCACGTTGCTGTAAAAAAGCACATTCTCATTCAAATTTGCAAGTTACTATGTAGGAACAAGTTTGTATAGGTATTTCAAAGATGCCCAGAACTGAGCTAAACTTGGTATGTATCCAACTCCTAGAAATAACTTCATGCCCCATCTCCCTTACTTCCAGCTAGTAAGGATCACATAATTCCTAACAAAGTTTTGACACAGATTCCCAATTCGGGCATTCAGAACATGTACCACGTTGCTGTAAGCAAGCACATTCTCATTCAAAGTTGCAAGTTACTATGTAGGAACAAGTTTCTATAGGTATTTCAAAGATGCCCAGAACTGAGCTAAACTTGGTATGTGTCCAACCTCTAGAAATAACTTCATGCCCCAACTCCCTTACTTCCAGCTAGTAAGGATCACATAATTCCTAACAAAGTTTTGACACAGATCCCAATTCGGGCATTCAGAACATATAGCACGTTGCTGTAAGCAAGCACATTCTCATTCAAAGTTGCAAGTTACTATGTAGGAACAAGTTTGTATAGGTATTTCAAAGATGCCCAGAACTGAGCTAAACTTGGTATGTCTCCAACCTCTAGAAATAACTTCATGCCCCATCTCCATTACTTCCAGCTAGTAAGGATCACATAATTTCTAACAAAGTTTTGACACAGATTCCCAGTTCGGGCATTCAGAACATATAGCACGTTGCTGTAAGCAAGCTCATTCTCATTCAAAGTTGCAAGTTACTATGTAGGAACAAGTTTGTATAGGTATTTCAAAGATGCCCAGAACTGAGCTAAACTTGGTATGTGTCCAACTCCTAGAAATAACTTCATGCCCCATCTCCCTTACTTCCATCTAGTAAGGATCACATAATTCCTAACAACGTTTTGACACAGATTCCCAATTCGGGCATTCAGAACATAGCACGTTGCTGTAAGCAAGCACATTCTCATTCAAAGTTGCAAGTTACTATGTAGGAACAAGTTTGTATAGGTATTTCAAAGATGCCCAGAACTGAGCTAAAAGTTGTATGTCTGCCACTCCAAGAAATAACTTCATGCCCCATCTCCCTTACTTCCAGCTAGTAAGGATCACATAATTCCTAACAAAGTTTTGACACAGATTCCCAATTCGGGCATTCAGAACATATACCACGTTGCTGTAAGCAAGCACATTCTCATTCAAAGTTGCAAGTTACTATGTAGGAACCAGTTTGTATAGGTATTTCAAAGATGCCCAGAACTGAGCTAAACTTGGTATGTGTCCAACCTCTAGAAATAACTTCATGCCCCAACTCCCTTACTTCCAGCTAGTAAGGATCACATAATTCCTAACAAAGTTTTGACACAGATCCCAATTCGGGAATTCAGAACATATAGCACGTTGCTGTAAGCAAGCACATTCTCATTCAAAGTTGCAAGTTACTATGTAGGAACAAGTTTCTATAGGTATTTCAAAGATGCCCAGAACTGAGCTAAACTTGGTATGTGTCCAACCTCTAGAAATAACTTCATGCCCCAACTCCCTTACTTCCAGCTAGTAAGGATCACATAATTTCTAACAAAGTTTTGACACAGATTCCCAGTTCGGGCATTCAGAACATATAGCACGTTGCTGTAAGCAAGCTCATTCTCATTCAAAGTTGCAAGTTACTATGTAGGAACAAGTTTGTATAGGTATTTCAAAGATGCCCAGAACTGAGCTAAACTTGGTATGTGTCCAACTCCTAGAAATAACTTCATGCCCCATCTCCCTTACTTCCAGCTAGTAAGGATCACATAATTCCTAACAAAGTTTTGACACAGATTCCCAATTCGGGCATTCAGAACATATAGCACGTTGCTGTAAGCAAGCACATTCTCATTCAAAGTTGCAAGTTACTATGTAGGAACAAGTTTGTATAGGTATTTCAAAGATGCCCAGAACTGAGCTAAACTTGGTATGTGTCCAACCTCTAGAAATAACTTCATGCCCCAACTCCCATACTTCCAGCTAGTAAGGATCACATAATTCCTAACAAAGTTTTGACACAGATTCCCAATTCGGGCATTCAGAACATATAGCACGTTGCTGTAAGCTAGCACATTCTCACTCAAAGTTGCAAGTTACTGTGTAGGAACAAGTTTGTATAGGTATTTCAAAGATGCCCAGAACTGAGCTAAACGTTGTATGTCTCCAACTCCTAGAAATAACTTCATGCCCCATCTCCCTTACTTCCAGCTAGTAAGGATCACATAATTTCTAACAAAGTTTTGACACAGATTCCCAATTCGGGCATTCAGAACATATAGAACGTTGCTGTAAGCAAGCACATTCTCATTCAAAGTTGCAAGTTACTATGTAGGAACAAGTTTCTATAGGTATTTCAAAGATGCCCAGAACTGAGCTAAACGTTGTATGACCCCAACTCCTAGAAATAACTTCATGCCCCATCTCCCTTACTTCCAGCTAGTAAGGATCACATAATTTCTAACAAAGTTTTGACACAGATTTCCAATTCGGGCATTCAGAACATATAGCACGTTGCTGTAAGCAAGCACATTCTCATTCAAAGTTGCAAGTTACTATGTAGGAACCAGTTTGTATAGGTATTTCAAAGATGCCCAGAACTGAGCTAAACGTTGTATGTCTCCAACCTCTAGAAATAACTTCATGCCCCATCTCACTTACTTGCAGCTAGTAAGGATGACATAATTCCTAACAAAGTTTTGACACAGATTCCCAATTCGGGCATTCAGAACATATAGCACGTTGCTGTAAGCAAGCACATTCTCATTCAAAGTTGCAAGTTACTATGTAGGAACCAGTTTGTATAGGTATTTCAAAGATGCCCAGAACTGAGCTAAACTTGGTATGTGTCCAACCTCTAGAAATAACTTCATGCCCCATCTCCCTTACTTCCAGCTAGTAAGGATCACATAATTCCTAACAAAGTTTTGACACAGATCCCAATTCGGTCATTCAGAACATATAGCACGTTGCTGTAAGCAAGCACATTCTCATTCAAAGTTGCAAGTTACTATGTAGGAACAAGTTTGTATAGGTATTTCAAAGATGCCTAGAACTGAGCTAAACGTTGTATGTCTCCAACTCCTAGAAATAACTTCATGCCCCATCTCCCTTACTTTCAGCTAGTAAGGATCACATAATTTCTAACAAAGTTTTGACACAGATTCCCAATTCGGGCATTCAGAACATATAGAACGTTGCTGTAAGCAAGCACATTCTCATTCAAAGTTGCAAGTTACTATGTAGGAACAAGTTTGTATAGGTATTTCAAAGATGCCCAGAACTGAGCTAAACTTGGTATGTGTCCAACTCCTAGAAATAACTTCATGCCCCATCTCCCTTACTTCCAGCTAGTAAGGATCACATAATTCCTAACAAAGTTTTGACACAGATTCCCAATTCGGGCATTCAGAACATATAGCACGTTGCTGTAAGCAAGCACATTCTCATTCAAAGTTTCAAGTTACTATGTATGAACAAGTTTGTATAGGTATTTCAAAGATGCCCAGAACTGAGCTAAACTTGGTATGTGTCCAACCTCTAGAAATAACTTCATGCCCCATCTCCCTTACTTCCAGCTAGTAAGTATCACATAATTTCTTACAAAGTTTTGACACAGATTCCCAATTCGGGCATTCAGAACATATAGCACGTTGCTGTAAGCAAGCACATTCTCATTCAAAGTTGCAAGTTACTATGTAGGAACAAGTTTGTATAGGTATTTCAAAGATGCCCAGAACTGAGCTAAAAGTTGTATGTCTGCAAATCCTAGAAATAACTTCATGCCCCATCTTCCTTACTTCCAGCTCGTAAGGATCACATATTTCCTAACAAAGTTTTGACACAGATTCCCAATTCGGGCATTCAGAACATATAGCACGTTGCTGTAAGCAAGCGCATTCTCATTCAAAGTTGCAAGTTACTATGTAGGAACAAGTTTGTATAGGTATTTCAAAGATGCCCAGAACTGAGCTAAACTTGGTATGTGTCCAACCTCTAGAAATAACTTCATGCCCCATCTCCCTTACTTCCAGCTAGTAAGGATCACATAATTCCTAACAAAGTTTTGACACAGATCCCAATTCGGGCATTCAGAACATATAGCACGTTGCTGTAAGCAAGCACATTCTCATTCAAAGTTGCAAGTTACTATGTAGGAACAAGTTTGTATAGGTATTTCAAAGATGCCCAGAACTGAGCTAAACTTGGTATGTGTCCAACTCCTAGAAATAACTTCATGCCCCATCTCCCTTACTTCCAGCTAGTAAGGATCACATAATTCCTAACAAAGTTTTGACACAGATCCCAATTCGGGCATTCAGAACATATAGCACGTTGCTGTAAGCAAGCACATTCTCATTCAAAGTTGCAATTTACTATGTAGGAACAAGTTTGTATAGGTATTTCAAAGATGCCCAGAACTGAGCTAAACGTTGTATGTCTCCAACCTCTAGAAATAACTTCATGCCCCATCTCCCTTACTTCCAGCTAGTAAGGATCACATAATTTCTAACAAAGTTTTGACACAGATTCCCAATTCGGGCATTCAGAACATATAGCACGTTGCTGTAAAAAAGCACATTCTCATTCAAATTTGCAAGTTACTATGTAGGAACAAGTTTGTATAGGTATTTCAAAGATGCCCAGAACTGAGCTAAACTTGGTATGTATCCAACTCCTAGAAATAACTTCATGCCCCATCTCCCTTACTTCCAGCTAGTAAGGATCACATAATTCCTAACAAAGTTTTGACACAGATTCCCAATTCGGGCATTCAGAACATGTACCACGTTGCTGTAAGCAAGCACATTCTCATTCAAAGTTGCAAGTTACTATGTAGGAACAAGTTTGTATAGGTATTTCAAAGATGCCCAGAACTGAGCTAAACTTGGTATGTGTCCAACCTCTAGAAATAACTTCATGCCCCAACTCCCTTACTTCCAGCTAGTAAGAATCACATAATTCCTAACAAAGTTTTGACACAGATCCCAATTCGGGCATTCAGAACATATAGCACGTTGCTGTAAGCAAGCACATTCTCATTCAAAGTTGCAAGTTACTATGTAGGAACAAGTTTGTATAGGTATTTCAAAGATGCCCAGAACTGAGCTAAACTTGGTATGTGTCCAACTCCTAGAAATAACTTCATGCCCCATCTCCCTTACTTCCAGCTAGTAAGGATCACATAATTCCTAACAAAGTTTTGACACAGATTCCCAATTCGGGCATTCAGAACATATAGCACGTTGCTGTAAGCAAGCACATTCTCATTCAAAGTTTCAAGTTACTAAGTATGAACAAGTTTGTATAAGTATTTCAAAGATGCCCAGAACTGAGCTAAACTTGGTATGTGTCCAACCTCTAGAATTAACTTCATGCCCCATCTCCCTTACTTCCAGCTAGTAAGTATCACATATTTTCTTACAAAGTTTTGACACAGATTCCCAATTCGGGCATTCAGAACATATAGCACGTTGCTGTAAGCAAGCACATTCTCATTCAAAGTTGCAAGTTACTATGTAGGAACAAGTTTGTATAGGTATTTCAAAGATGCCCAGAACTGAGCTAAACGTTGTATGTCTCCAACTCCTATAAATAACTTCATGCTCCATCTCCCTTACTTCCATCTAGTAAGGATCACATAATTCCTAACAAAGTTTTGACACAGATTCCCAATTCGGGCATTCAGAACATAGCACGTTGCTGTAAGCAAGCACATTCTCATTCAAAGTTGCAAGTTACTATGTAGGAACAAGTTTGTATAGATATTTCAAAGATGCCCAGAACTGAGCTAAAAGTTGTATGTCTGCAAATCCTAGAAATAACTTCATGCCCCATCTTCCTTACTTCCAGCTCGTAAGGATCACATATTTCCTAACAAAGTTTTGACACAGATTCCCAATTCGGGCATTCAGAACATATAGCACGTTGCTGTAAGCAAGCGCATTCTCATTCAAAGTTGCAAGTTACTATGTAGGAAGAAGTTTGTATAGGTATTTCAAAGATGCCCAGAACTGAGCTAAACGTTGAATGTCTCCAACTCCTAGAAATAACTTCATGCCCCATCTCTCTTACTTCCAGCTAGTAAGGATCACATAATTCCTAAGAAAGTTTTGACACAGATTCCCAATTCGGGCATTCAGAATATATAGCACGTTGCTGTAAGCAAGCACATTCTCATTCAAAGTTGCAAGTTACTATGTAGGAACAAGTTTCTATAGGTATTTTAAAGATGCCCAGAACTGAGCTAAACGTTGTATGACTCCAACTCCTAGAAATAACTTCATGCCCCATTTCCCTTACTTCCAGCTAGTAAGGATCACATAATTTCTAACAAAGTTTTGACACAGATTCCCAATTCGGTTATTCAGAACATATAGCACCTTGCTGTAAGCAAGCACATTCTCATTCAAAGTTGCAAGTTACTATGTAGGAACAAGTTTGTATAGGTATTTCAAAGATGCCCAGAACTGAGCTAAACTTGGTATGTGTCCAACCTCTAGAAATAACTTCATGCCCCATCTCCCTTACTTCCAGCTAGTAAGGATCACATTATTCCTAACAAAGTTTTGACACAGATCCCAATTCGGGCATTCAGAACATATAGCACGTTGCTGTAAGCAAGCACATTCTCATTCAAAGTTGCAAGTTACTATGTAGGAACAAGTTTGTATAGGTATTTCAAAGATGCCCAGAACTGAGCTAAACTTGGTATGTGTCCAACTCCTAGAAATAACTTCATGCCCCATATCCCTTACTTCCAGCTAGTAAGGATCACATCATTCCTAACAAAGTTTTGACACAGATCCCAATTCGGGCATTCAGAACATATAGCACGTTGCTGTAAGCAAGCACATTCTCATTCAAAGTTGCAAGTTACTATGTAGGAACAAGTTTGTATAGGTATTTCAAAGATGCCCAGAACTGAGCTAAACGTTGTATGTCTCCAACCTCTAGAAATAACTTCATGCCCCATCTCCCTTACTTCCAGCTAGTAAGGATCACATAATTTCTAACAAAGTTTTGACACAGATTCCCAATTCGGGCATTCAGAACATATAGCACGTTGCTGTAAAAAAGCACATTCTCATTCAAATTTGCAAGTTGCTATGTAGGAACAAGTTTGTATAGGTATTTCAAAGATGCCCAGAACTGAGCTAAAGTTGGTATGTATCCAACTCCTAGAAATAACTTCATGCCCCATCTCCCTTACTTCCAGCTAGTAAGGATCACATAATTCCTAACAAAGTTTTGACACAGATTCCCAATTCGGGCATTCAGAACATATACCACGTTGCTGTAAGCAAGCACATTCTCATTCAAAGTTGCAAGTTACTATGTAGGAACAAGTTTCTATAGGTATTTCAAAGATGCCCAGAACTGAGCTAAACTTGGTATGTGTCCAACCTCTAGAAATAACTTCATGCCCCAACTCCCTTACTTCCAGCTAGTAAGAATCACATAATTCCTAACAAAGTTTTGACACAGATCCCAATTCGGGCATTCAGAACATATAGCACGTTGCTGTAAGCAAGCACATTCTCATTCAAAGTTGCAAGTTACTATGTAGGAACAAGTTTGTATAGGTATTTCAAAGATGCCCAGAACTGAGCTAAACTTGGTATGTGTCCAACCTCTAGAATTAACTTCATGCCCCATCTCCCTTACTTCCAGCTAGTAAGTATCACATAATTTCTTACAAAGTTTTGACACAGATTCCCAATTCGGGCATTCAGAACATATAGCACGTTGCTGTAAGCAAGCACATTCTCAATCAAAGTTGCAAGTTACTATGTAGGAACAAGTTTGTATAGGTATTTAAAAGATGCCCAGAACTGAGCTAAACGTTGTATGTCTCCAACTCCTATAAATAACTTCATGCTCCATCTCCCTTACTTCCATCTAGTAAGGATCACATAATTCCTAACAAAGTTTTGACACAGATTCCCAATTCGGGCATTCAGAACATAGCACGTTGCTGTAACCAAGCACATTCTCATTCAAAGTTGCAAGTTACTATGTAGGAACAAGTTTGTATAGGTATTTCAAAGATGCCCAGAACTGAGCTAAACGTTGTATGACTCCAACTCCTAGAAATAACTTC
This sequence comes from Diceros bicornis minor, assembly GCF_020826845.1. Classification (NCBI taxonomy): domain Eukaryota; kingdom Metazoa; phylum Chordata; class Mammalia; order Perissodactyla; family Rhinocerotidae; genus Diceros; species Diceros bicornis. Next base: position 384,664 of record NC_080778.1, on the reverse strand, counting down.
ATGCCCCATTTCCCTTACTTCCAGCTAGTAAGGATCACATAATTTCTAACAAAGTTTTGACACAGATTCCCAATTCGGTTATTCAGAACATATAGCACCTTGCTGTAAGCAAGCACATTCTCATTCAAAGTTGCAAGTTACTATGTAGGAACAAGTTTCTATAGGTATTTCAAAGATGCCCAGAACTGAGCTAAACTTGGTATGTGTCCAACCTCTAGAAATAACTTCATGCCCCATCTCCCTTACTTCCAGCTAGTAAGGATCACATAATTCCTAACAAAGTTTTGACACAGATCCCAATTCGGGCATTCAGAACATATAGCACGTTGCTGTAAGCAAGCACATTCTCATTCAAAGTTGCAAGTTACTATGTAGGAACAAGTTTGTATAGGTATTTCAAAGATGCCCAGAACTGAGCTAAACTTGGTATGTGTCCAACTCCTAGAAATAACTTCATGCCCCATCTCCCTTACTTCCAGCTAGTAAGGATCACATAATTCCTAACAAAGTTTTGACACAGATCCCAATTCGGGCATTCAGAACATATAGCACGTTGCTGTAAGCAAGCACATTCTCATTCAATGTTGCAAGTTACTATGTAGGAACAAGTTTGTATAGGTATTTCAAAGATGCCCAGAACTGAGCTAAACGTTGTATGTCTCCAACCTCTAGAAATAACTTCATGCCCCATCTCCCTTACTTCCAGCTAGTAAGGATCACATAATTTCTAACAAAGTTTTGACACAGATTCCCAATTCGGGCATTCAGAACATATAGCACGTTGCTGTAAAAAAGCACATTCTCATTCAAATTTGCAAGTTACTATGTAGGAACAAGTTTGTATAGGTATTTCAAAGATGCCCAGAACTGAGCTAAACTTGGTATGTATCCAACTCCTAGAAATAACTTCATGCCCCATCTCCCTTACTTCCAGCTAGTAAGGATCACATAATTCCTAACAAAGTTTTGACACAGATTCCCAATTCGGGCATTCAGAACATATACCACGTTGCTGTAAGCAAGCACATTCTCATTCAAAGTTGCAAGTTACTATGTAGGAACAAGTTTCTATAGGTATTTCAAAGATGCCCAGAACTGAGCTAAACTTGGTATGTGTCCAACCTCTAGAAGTAACTTCATGCCCCAACTCCCTTACTTCCAGCTAGTAAGAATCACATAATTCCTAACAAAGTTTTGACACAGATCCCAATTCGGGCATTCAGAACATATAGCACGTTGCTGTCAGCAAGCACATTCTCATTCAAAGTTGCAAGTTACTACGTAGGAACAAGTTTGTATAGGTATTTCCAAGATGCCCAGAACTGAGCTAAACTTGGTATGTCTCCAACCTCTAGAAATAACTTCATGCCCCATCTCCCTTACTTCCAGCTAGTAAGGATCACATAATTTCTAACAAAGTTTTGACACAGATTCCCAGTTCGGGCATTCAGAACATATAGCACGTTGCTGTAAGCAAGCTCATTCTCATTCAAAGTTGCAAGTTACTATGTAGGAACAAGTTTGTATAGGTATTTCAAAGATGCCCAGAACTGAGCTAAACTTGGTATGTGTCCAACTCCTAGAAATAACTTCATGCCCCATCTCCCTTACTTCCAGCTAGTAAGGATCACATAATTCCTAACCAAGTTTTGACACAGATTCCCAATTCGGGCATTCAGAACATATAGCACGTTGCTGTAAGCAAGCACATTCTCATTCAAAGTTGCAAGTTACTATGTAGGAACAAGTTTGTATAGGTATTTCAAAGATGCCCAGAACTGAGCTAAACTTGGTATGTGTCCAACCTCTAGAAATAACTTCATGCCCCAACTCCCATACTTCCAGCTAGTAAGGATCACATAATTCCTAACAAAGTTTTGACACAGATTCCCAATTCGGGCATTCAGAACATATAGCACGTTGCTGTAAGCTAGCACATTCTCACTCAAAGTTGCAAGTTACTGTGTAGGAACAAGTTTGTATAGGTATTTCAAAGATGCCCAGAACTGAGCTAAACGTTGTATGTCTCCAACTCCTAGAAATAACTTCATGCCCCATCTCCCTTACTTCCAGCTAGTAAGGATCACATAATTTCTAACAAAGTTTTGACACAGATTCCCAATTCGGGCATTCAGAACATATAGAACGTTGCTGTAAGCAAGCACAGTCTCATTCAAAGTTGCAAGTTACTATGTAGGAACAAGTTTCTATAGGTATTTCAAAGATGCCCAGAACTGAGCTAAACGTTGTATGACTCCAACTCCTAGAAATAACTTCATGCCCCATCTCCCTTACTTCCAGCTAGTAAGGATCACATAATTTTTAACAAAGTTTTGACACAGATTTCCAATTCGGGCATTCAGAACATATAGCACGTTGCTGTAAGCAAGCACATTCTCATTCAAAGTTGCAAGTTACTATGTAGGAACCAGTTTGTATAGGTATTTCAAAGATGCCCAGAACTGAGCTAAACTTGGTATGTGTCCAACTCCTAGAAATAACTTCATGCCCCGTCTCCCTTACTTCCAGCTAGTAAGGATCACATAATTCCTAACAAAATTTTGACACAGATTCCCTTTTCGGGCATTCAGAACATATAGCACGTTGCTGTAAGCAAGCACATTCTCATTCAAAGTTGCAAGTTACTATGTAGGAACAAGTTTGTATAGGTATTTCAAAGATGCCCAGAACTGAGCTAAACGTTGTATGTCTCCAACCTCTAGAAATAACTTCATGCCCCATCTCCCTTACTTCCAGCTAGTAAGGATCACATAATTTCTAACAAAGTTTTGACACAGATTCCCAATTCGGGCATTCAGAACATATAGCACGTTGCTGTAAGCAAGCACATTCTCATTCAAAGTTGCAAGTTACTATGTAGGAACAAGTTTGTATAGGTATTTCAAAGATGCCCAGAACTGAGCTAAACTTGGTATGTGTCCAACCTCTAGAAATAACTTCATGCCCCATCTCCCTTACTTCCAGCTAGTAAGGATCACATAATTCCTAACAAAGTTTTGACACAGATCCCAATTCGGGCATTCAGAACATATAGCACGTTGCTGTAACCAAGCACATTCTCATTCAAAGTTGCAAGTTACTATGTAGGAACAAGTTTGTATAGGTATTTCAAAGATGCCCAAAACTGAGCTAAACGTTGTATGTCTCCAACTCCTAGAAATAACTTCATGCCCCATCTCCCTTACTTCCAGCTAGTAAGGATCACATAATTCCTAACAAAGTTTTGACACAGATTCCCAATTCGGGCATTCAGAACATATAGCACGTTGCTGTAAAAAAGCACATTCTCATTCAAATTTGCAAGTTACTATGTAGGAACAAGTTTGTATAGGTATTTCAAAGATGCCCAGAACTGAGCTAAACTTGGTATGTATCCAACTCCTAGAAATAACTTCATGCCCCATCTCCCTTACTTCCAGCTAGTAAGGATCACATAATTCCTAACAAAGTTTTGACACAGATTCCCAATTCGGACATTCAGAACATATACCACGTTGCTGTAAGCAAGCACATTCTCATTCAAAGTTGCAAGTTACTATGTAGGAACAAGTTTCTATAGGTATTTCAAAGATGCCCAGAACTGAGCTAAACTTGGTATGTGTCCAACCTCTAGAAATAACTTCATGCCCCAACTCCCTTACTTCCAGCTAGTAAGAATCACATAATTCCTAACAAAGTTTTGACACAGATCCCAATTCGGGCATTCAGAACATATAGCACGTTGCTGTCAGCAAGCACATTCTCATTCAAAGTTGCAAGTTACTACGTAGGAACAAGTTTGTATAGGTATTTCCAAGATGCCCAGAACTGAGCTAAACTTGGTATGTCTCCAACCTCTAGAAATAACTTCATGCCCCATCTCCCTTACTTCCAGCTAGTAAGGATCACATAATTTCTAACAAAGTTTTGACACAGATTCCCAGTTCGGGCATTCAGAACATATAGCACGTTGCTGTAAGCAAGCTCATTCTCATTCCAAGTTGCAAGTTACTATGTAGGAACAAGTTTGTATAGGTATTTCAAAGATGCCCAGAACTGAGCTAAACTTGGTATGTGTCCAACTCCTAGAAATAACTTCATGCCCCATCTCCCTTACTTCCAGCTAGTAAGGATCACATAATTCCTAACCAAGTTTTGACACAGATTCCCAATTCGGGCATTCAGAACATATAGCACGTTGCTGTAAGCAAGCACATTCTCATTCAAAGTTGCAAGTTACTATGTAGGAACAAGTTTGTATAGGTATTTCAAAGATGCCCAGAACTGAGCTAAACTTGGTATGTGTCCAACCTCTAGAAATAACTTCATGCCCCAACTCCCATACTTCCAGCTAGTAAGGATCACATAATTCCTAACAAAGTTTTGACACAGATTCCCAATTCGGGCATTCAGAACATATAGCACGTTGCTGTAAGCTAGCACATTCTCACTCAAAGTTGCAAGTTACTGTGTAGGAACAAGTTTGTATAGGTATTTCAAAGATGCCCAGAACTGAGCTAAACGTTGTATGTCTCCAACTCCTAGAAATAACTTCATGCCCCATCTCCCTTACTTCCAGCTAGTAAGGATCACATAATTTCTAACAAAGTTTTGACACAGATTCCCAATTCGGGCATTCAGAACATATAGAACGTTGCTGTCAGCAAGCACAGTCTCATTCAAAGTTGCAAGTTACTATGTAGGAAGAAGTTTCTATAGGTATTTCAAAGATGCCCAGAACTGAGCTAAACGTTGTATGACTCCAACTCCTAGAAATAACTTCATGCCCCATCCCCCTACTTCCAGCTAGTAAGGATCACATAATTTTTAACAAAGTTTTGACACAGATTTCCAATTCGGGCATTCAGAACATATAGCACGTTGCTGTAAGCAAGCACATTCTCATTCAAAGTTGCAAGTTACTATGTAGGAACCAGTTTGTATAGGTATTTCAAAGATGCCCAGAACTGAGCTAAACTTGGTATGTGTCCAACTCCTAGAAATAACTTCATGCCCCGTCTCCCTTACTTCCAGCTAGTAAGGATCACATAATTCCTAACAAAGTTTTGACACAGATTCCCTTTTCGGGCATTCAGAACATATAGCACGTTGCTGTAAGCAAGCACATTCTCATTCAAAGTTGCAAGTTACTATGTAGGAACAAGTTTGTATAGGTATTTCAAAGATGCCCAGAACTGAGCTAAACGTTGTATGTCTCCAACCTCTAGAAATAACTTCATGCCCCATCTCCCTTACTTCCAGCTAGTAAGGATCACATAATTTCTAACAAAGTTTTGACACAGATTCCCAATTCGGGCATTCAGAACATATAGCACGTTGCTGTAAGCAAGCACATTCTCATTCAAAGTTGCAAGTTACTATGTAGGAACAAGTTTGTATAGGTATTTCAAAGATGCCCAGAACTGAGCTAAACTTGGTATGTGTCCAACCTCTAGAAATAACTTCATGCCCCATCTCCCTTACTTCCAGCTAGTAAGGATCACATAATTCCTAACAAAGTTTTGACACAGATCCCAATTCGGGCATTCAGAACATATAGCACGTTGCTGTAACCAAGCACATTCTCATTCAAAGTTGCAAGTTACTATGTAGGAACAAGTTTGTATAGGTATTTCAAAGATGCCCAAAACAGAGCTAAACGTTGTATGTCTCCAACTCCTAGAAATAACTTCATGCCCCATCTCCCTTACTACCAGCTAGTAAGGATCACATAATTTCTAACAAAGTTTTGACACAGATTCCCAATTCGGGCATTCAGAACATATAGAACGTTGCTGTAAGCAAGCACATTCTCATTCAAAGTTGCAAGTTACTATGTAGGAACAAGTTTGTATATGTATTTCAAACATGCCCAGAACTGAGCTAAACTTGGTATGAGTCCAACTCCCAGAAATAACTTCATGCTCCATCTCCCTTACTTCCAGCTAGTAAGGATCACATAATTCCTAACAAAGTTTTGACACAGATTCCCAATTCGGGCATTCAGAACATATAGCACGTTGCTGTAAGCAAGCACATTCTCATTCAAAGATTCAAGTTACTATGTATGAACAAGTTTGTATAGGTATTTCAAAGATGCCCAGAACTGAGCTAAACTTGGTATGTGTCCAACCTCTAGAAATAACTTCATGCCCCATCTCTCTTACTTCCAGCTAGTAAGGATCACATAATTTCTTACAAAGTTTTGACACAGATTCCCAATTCGGGCATTCAGAACATATAGCACGTTGCTGTAAGCAAGCACATTCTCATTCAAAGTTGCAAGTTACTATGTAGGAACAAGTTTGTATAGGTATTTCAAAGATGCCCAGAACTGAGCTAAACGTTGTATGTCTCCAACTCGTAGAAATAACTTCATGCCCCATCTCCCTTACTTCCAGCTAGTAAGGATCACATAATTCCTAACAAAGTTTTGACACAGATTCCCAATTCGGGCATTCAGAACAAAGCACGTTGCTGTAAGCAAGCACAATCTCATTCAAAGTTGCAAGTTACTATGTAGGAACAAGTTTGTATAGGTATTTCAAAGATGCCCAGAACTGAGCTAAAAGTTGTATGTCTCCAACTCCTAGAAATAACTTCATGCCCCATGTCCCTTACTTCCAGCTAGTAAGGAGCACATAATTCCTAACAAAGTTTTGACACAGATTCCCAATTCGGGCATTCAGAACATATACCACGTTGCTGTAAGCAAGCACATTCTCATTCAAAGTTGCAAGTTACTATGTAGGAACAAGTTTCTATAGGTATTTCAAAGATGCCCAGAACTGAGCTAAACTTGGTATGTGTCCAACCTCTAGAAATAACTTCATGCCCCAACTCCCTTACTTCCAGCTAGTAAGGATCACATAATTCCTAACAAAGTTTTGACACAGATCCCAATTCGGGCATTCAGAACATATAGCACGTTGCTGTAAGCTAGCACATTCTCACTCAAAGTTGCAAGTTACTGTGTAGGAACAAGTTTGTATAGGTATTTCAAAGATGCCCAGAACTGAGCTAAACGTTGTATGTCTCCAACTCATAGAAATAACTTCATGGCCCATCTCCCTTACTTCCAGCTAGTAAGGATCACATAATTCCTAACAAAGTTTTGACACAGATCCCAATTCGGGCATTCAGAACATATAGCACGTTGCTGTAAGCAAGCACATTCTCATTCAAAGTTGCAAGGTACTATGTAGGAACCAGTTTGTATAGGTATTTCAAAGATGCCCAGAACTGAGCTAAACTTGGTATGTGTCCAACCTCTAGAAATAACTTCATGCCCCATCTCCCTTACTTCCAGCTAGTAAGGATCACATAATTCCTAACAACGTTTTGACACAGATTCCCAATTCGGGCATTCAGAACATATAGCACGTTGCTGTAAGCAAGCACATTCTCATTCAAAGTTGCAAGTTACTATGTAGGAACAAATTTGTATAGGTATTTCAAAGATGCCAGAACTGAGCTGAAGTTTGTATGTCTCCAACTCCTAGAAATAACTTCATGCCTCATCTCCCTTACTTCCAGCTAGTAAGGATCACATAATTTCTAACAAAGTTTTGACACGATTTCCAATTCGGGCATTCAGAACATATAGAACGTTGCAGTAAGGAAGCACATTCTCATTCAAAGTTGCAAGTTACTATGTAGGAACAAGTTTCTATAGGTATTTCAAAGATGCCCAGAACAGAGCTAAACGTTGTATGACTCCAACTCCTAGAAATAACTTCATGCCCCATCTCCCTTACTTCCAGCTAGTAAGGATCACATAATTCCTAACAAAGTTTTGACACAGATTGCCAATTCGGGCATTCAGAACATATAGCACGTTGCTGTAAGCAAGCACATTCTCATTCAAAGATGCAAGTTACTATGTAGGAACAAGTTTGTATAGGTATTTCAAAGATGCCCAGAACTGAGCTAAACTTGGTATGTGTCCAACTCCTAGAAATAACTTCATGCTCCATCTCCCTTACTTCCAGCTAGTAAGGATCACATAATTCCTAACAAAGTTTTGACACAGATTCCCAAATCGGGCATTCAGAACATATAGCACGTTGCTGCAAGCAAGCACATTCTCATTCAAAGTTGCAAGTTACTATGTAGCAACAAGTTTGTATAGGTATTTCAAAGATGCCCAGAACTGAGCTAAACTTGGTATGTCTCCAACTCCAAGAAATAACTGCATGCCCCATCTCCCTTACTTCCAGCTAGTAAGGATCACATAATTCCTAACAAAGTTTTGACACAGATTGCCAATTCGGGCATTCAGAACATATAGCACGTTGCTGTAAACAAGCACATTCTCATTCAAAGTTGCAAGTTACTATGTAGGAACAAGTTTGTATAGGTATTTCAAAGATGCCCAGAACTGAGCTAAACTTGGTATGTGTCCAACTCCTAGAAATAACTTCATGCCCCATCTCCCTTACTTCCAGCTAGTAAGGATCACATAATTCCTAACAAAGTTTTGACACAGATTCCCAAATCGGGCATTCAGAACATATAGCACGTTGCTGTAAGCAAGCACATTTTCATTCAACGTTGCAAGTTACTATGTAGGAACAAGTTTGTATAGGTATTTCAAAGATGCCCAGAACTGAGCTAAACTTGGTATGTGTCCAACTCCTAGAAATAACTTCATGCCCCATCTCCCTTACTTCCAGCTAGTAAGGATCACATAATTCCTAACAAAGTTTTGACACAGATTCCCAATTCGGGCATTCAGAACATATAGCACGTTGCTGCAAGCAAGCAAATTCTCATTCAAAGTTGCAAGTTACTATTTAGGAACAAGTTTGTATAAGTATTTCAAAGAGGCCCAGAACTGAGCTAAACTTGGTATGTGTCCAACTCCTAGAAATAACTTCATGCCCCAACTCCCTTACTTCCAGCTAGTAAGGATCACATAATTCCTAACAAAGTTTTGACACAGATCCCAATTCGGGCATTCAGAACATATAGCACGTTGCTGTAAGCTAGCACATTCTCACTCAAAGTTGCAAGTTACTGTGTAGGAACAAGTTTGTATAGGTATTTCAAAGATGCCCAGAACTGAGCTAAACGTTGTATGTCTCCAACTCATAGAAATAACTTCATGGCCCATCTCCCTTACTTCCAGCTAGTAAGGATCACATAATTCCTAACAAAGTTTTGACACAGATCCCAATTCGGGCATTCAGAACATATAGCACGTTGCTGCAAGCAAGCACATTCTCATTCAAAGTTGCAAGGTACTATGTAGGAACCAGTTTGTATAGGTATTTCAAAGATGCCCAGAACTGAGCTAAACTTGGTATGTGTCCAACCTCTAGAAATAACTTCATGCCCCATCTCCCTTACTTCCAGCTAGTAAGGATCACATAATTCCTAACAACGTTTTGACACAGATTCCCAATTCGGGCATTCAGAACATATAGCACGTTGCTGTAAGCAAGCACATTCTCATTCAAAGTTGCAAGTTACTATGTAGGAACAAATTTGTATAGGTATTTCAAAAATGCCAGAACTGAGCTGAAGTTTGTATGTCTCCAACTCCTAGAAATAACTTCATGCCTCATCTCCCTTACTTCCAGCTAGTAAGGATCACATAATTTCTAACAAAGTTTTGACACGATTTCCAATTCGGGCATTCAGAACATATAGAACGTTGCAGTAAGGAAGCACATTCTCATTCAAAGTTGCAAGTTACTATGTAGGAACAAGTTTCTATAGGTATTTCAAAGATGCCCAGAACAGAGCTAAACGTTGTATGACTCCAACTCCTAGAAATAACTTCATGCCCCATCTCCCTTACTTCCAGCTAGTAAGGATCACATAATTCCTAACAAAGTTTTGACACAGATTGCCAATTCGGGCATTCAGAACATATAGAACGTTGCTGTAAGCAAGCACATTCTCATTCAAAGATGCAAGTTACTATGTAGGAACAAGTTTGTATAGGTATTTCAAAGATGCCCAGAACTGAGCTAAACTTGGTATGTGTCCAACTCCTAGAAATAACTTCATGCTCCATCTCCCTTACTTCCAGCTAGTAAGGATCACATAATTCCTAACAAAGTTTTGACACAGATTCCCAAATCGGGCATTCAGAACATATAGCACGTTGCTGCAAGCAAGCACATTCTCATTCAAAGTTGCAAGTTACTATGTAGCAACAAGTTTGTATAGGTATTTCAAAGATGCCCAGAACTGAGCTAAACTTGGTATGTCTCCAACTCCAAGAAATAACTGCAAGCCCCATCTCCCTTACTTCCAGCTAGTAAGGATCACATAATTCCTAACAAAGTTTTGACAAAGATTGCCAATTCGGGCATTCAGAACATATAGCACGTTGCTGTAAACAAGCACATTCTCATTCAAAGTTGCAAGTTACTATGTAGGAACAAGTTTGTATAGGTATTTCAAAGATGCCCAGAACTGAGCTAAACTTGGTATGTGTCCAACTCCTAGAAATAACTTCATGCCCCATCTCCCTTACTTCCAGCTAGTAAGGATCACATAATTCCTAACAAAGTTTTGACACAGATTCCCAAATCGGGCATTCAGAACATATAGCACGTTGCTGTAAGCAAGCACATTTTCATTCAAAGTTGCAAGTTACTATGTAGGAACAAGTTTGTATAGGTATTTCAAAGATGCCCAGAACTGAGCTAAACTTGGTATGTGTCCAACTCCTAGAAATAACTTCATGCCCCATCTCCCTTACTTCCAGCTAGTAAGGATCACATAATTCCTAACAAAGTTTTGACACAGATTCCCAATTCGGGCATTCAGAACATATAGCACGTTGCTGCAAGCAAGCAAATTCTCATTCAAAGTTGCAAGTTACTATTTAGGAACAAGTTTGTATAAGTATTTCAAAGAGGCCCAGAACTGAGCTAAACTTGGTATGTGTCCAACTCCTAGAAATAACTTCATGCCCCATCTCCCTTACTTCCAGCTAGTAAGGATCACATAATTCCTAACAAAGTTTTGACACAGATTCCCAATTCGGGCATTTAGAACATATAGCACGTTGCTGTAAGCAAGCTCATTCTCATTCAAAGTTGCAAGTTACTATGTAGGAACAAGTTTGTATAGGTTTTTCAAAGATGCCCAGAACTGAGCTAAACTTGGTATGTGTCCAACTCCTAGAAATAAATTCATGCCCCATCTCCCTTACTTCCAGCTAGTAAGGATCACATAATTCCTAACAAAGTTTTGACACAGATTCCCAATTCGGGCATTCAGAACATATAGCACGTTGCTGTAAGCAAGCTGATTCTCATTCAAAGATGCAAGTTACTATGTAGGAACAAGTTGGTATAGGTATTTCAAAGATGCCCAGAACTGAGCTAAACTTGGTATGTCTCCAACTCCTAGAAATAACTTCATGCTCCATCTTCCTTACTTCCAGCTAGTAAGGATCACATAATTCCTAACAAAGTTTTGACACAGATTCCCAAATCGGGCATTCAGAACATATAGCACGTTGCTGTAAGCAAGCAAATTTTCATTCAAAGTTGCAAGTTACTATGTAGGAACAAGTTTGTATAGGTATTTCAAAGATGCCCAGAACTGAGCTAAACTAGGTATGTATCCAACTCCAAGAAATAACTTCATGCCCCATCTCCCTTACTTCCAGCTAGTAAGGATCACATAATTCCTAACAAATTTTGACACAGATTCCCAATTCGGGCATTCAGAACATATAGCACGTTGCTGTAAGCAAGCACATTCTCATTCAAAGATGCAAGTTACTATGTAGGAACAAGTTTGTATAGGTATTTCAAAGATGCCCAGAACTGAGCTAAACTTGGTATGTCTCCAACTCCTAGAAATAACTTCATGCCCCATCTCCCTTACTTCCAGCTAGTAAGGATCACATAATTCCTAACAAAGTTTTGACACAGATTCCCTATTCGGGCATTCAGAACATATAGCACGTTGCTGTAAGCAAGCACATTCTCATTCAAAGTTGCAAGTTACTATGTAGGAACAAGTTGTATAGGTATTTCAAAGATGCCCAGAACTGTGCTAAACTTGGTATGTGTCCAACTCCTAGAAATACCTTCATGCCCCATCTCCCTTACTTCCAGCTAGTAAGGATCACATAATTCCTAACAAAGTTTTGACACATATTCCCAATTCGGGCATTCAGAACATATAGCACGTTGCTGTAAGCAAGCACATTTTCATTCAAAGTTGCAAGTTACTGTGTAGGAACAAGTTTGTATAGGTATTTCAAAGATGCCCAGAACTGAGCTAAACTTGGTATGTGTCCAACTCCTAGAAATAACTTCATGCCCCATCTCCCTTACTTCCAGCTAGTAAGGATCACATAATTCCTAACAAAGTTTTGACACAGATTCCCAATTCGGGCATTCAGAACATATAGCACGTTGCTGTTAGCAAGCACATTCTCATTCAAAGATGCAAGTTACTATGTAGGAACAAGTTTGTATAGGTATTTCAAAGATGCACAGAACTGAGCTAAACTTGGTATGTGTCCAACTCCTAGAAATAACTTCATGCCCCATCTCCCTTACTTCCAGCTAGTAAGGATCACATAATTCCTAACAAAGTTTTGACACAGATTCCCAATTCGGGCATTCAGAACATATAGCACGTTGCTGTAAGCAAGCACATTCTCATTCAAGTTGCAAGTTACTACGTAGGAACAAGTTTGTATAGGCATTTCAAAGATGCCCAGAACTGAGCTAAACTTGGTATGTGTCCAACTCCTAGAAATAACTTCATGCCCCATCTCCCTTACTTCCAGCTAGTAAGGATCACATAATTCCTAACAAAGTTTTGACACAGATTCCCAATTCGGGCATTCAGAACATATAGCACGTTGCTGTAAGCAAGCACATTTTCATTCAATGTTGCAAGTTCCTATGTAGGAACAAGTTTGTATAGGTATTTCAAAGATGCCCAGAACTGAGCTAAACGTTGTATGTCTCCAACTCATAGAAATAACTTCATGGCCCATCTCCCTTACTTCCAGCTAGTAAGGATCACATAATTCCTAACAAAGTTTTGACACAGATCCCAATTCGGGCATTCAGAACATATAGCACGTTGCTGCAAGCAAGCACATTCTCATTCAAAGTTGCAAGGTACTATGTAGGAACCAGTTTGTATAGGTATTTCAAAGATGCCCAGAACTGAGCTAAACTTGGTATGTGTCCAACCTCTAGAAATAACTTCATGCCCCATCTCCCTTACTTCCAGCTAGTAAGGATCACATAATTCCTAACAACGTTTTGACACAGATTCCCAATTCGGGCATTCAGAACATATAGCACGTTGCTGTAAGCAAGTACATTCTCATTCAAAGTTGCAAGTTACTATGTAGGAACAAGTTTGTATAGGTATTTCAAAGATGCCAGAACTGAGCTGAAGTTTGTATGTCTCCAACTCCTAGAAATAACTTCATGCCTCATCTCCCTTACTTCCAGCTAGTAAGGATCACATAATTTCTAACAAAGTTTTGACACGATTTCCAATTCGGGCATTCAGAACATATAGAACGTTGCAGTAAGGAAGCACATTCTCATTCAAAGTTGCAAGTTACTATGTAGGAACAAGTTTCTATAGGTATTTCAAAGATGCCCAGAACAGAGCTAAACGTTGTATGACTCCAACTCCTAGAAATAACTTCATGCCCCATCTCCCTTACTTCCAGCTAGTAAGGATCACATAATTCCTAACAAAGTTTTGACACAGATTGCCAATTCGGGCATTCAGAACATATAGCACGTTGCTGTAAGCAAGCACATTCTCATTCAAAGATGCAAGTTACTATGTAGGAACAAGTTTGTATAGGTATTTCAAAGATGCCCAGAACTGAGCTAAACTTGGTATGTGTCCAACTCCTAGAAATAACTTCATGCTCCATCTCCCTTACTTCCAGCTAGTAAGGATCACATAATTCCTAACAAAGTTTTGACACAGATTCCCAAATCGGGCATTCAGAACATATAGCACGTTGCTGCAAGCAAGCACATTCTCATTCAAAGTTGCAAGTTACTATGTAGCAACAAGTTTGTATAGGTATTTCAAAGATGCCCAGAACTGAGCTAAACTTGGTATGTCTCCAACTCCAAGAAATAACTGCATGCCCCATCTCCCTTACTTCCAGCTAGTAAGGATCACATAATTCCTAACAAAGTTTTGACACAGATTGCCAATTCGGGCATTCAGAACATATAGCACGTTGCTGTAAACAAGCACATTCTCATTCAAAGTTGCAAGTTACTATGTAGGAACAAGTTTGTATAGGTATTTCAAAGATGCCCAGAACTGAGCTAAACTTGGTATGTGTCCAACTCCTAGAAATAACTTCATGCCCCATCTCCCTTACTTCCAGCTAGTAAGGATCACATAATTCCTAACAAAGTTTTGACACAGATTCCCAAATCGGGCATTCAGAACATATAGCACGTTGCTGTAAGCAAGCACATTTTCATTCAACGTTGCAAGTTACTATGTAGGAACAAGTTTGTATAGGTATTTCAAAGATGCCCAGAACTGAGCTAAACTTGGTATGTGTCCAACTCCTAGAAATAACTTCATGCCCCATCTCCCTTACTTCCAGCTAGTAAGGATCACATAATTCCTAACAAAGTTTTGACACAGATTCCCAATTCGGGCATTCAGAACATATAGCACGTTGCTGCAAGCAAGCAAATTCTCATTCAAAGTTGCAAGTTACTATTTAGGAACAAGTTTGTATAAGTATTTCAAAGAGGCCCAGAACTGAGCTAAACTTGGTATGTGTCCAACTCCTAGAAATAACTTCATGCCCCAACTCCCTTACTTCCAGCTAGTAAGGATCACATAATTCCTAACAAAGTTTTGACACAGATCCCAATTCGGGCATTCAGAACATATAGCACGTTGCTGTAAGCTAGCACATTCTCACTCAAAGTTGCAAGTTACTGTGTAGGAACAAGTTTGTATAGGTATTTCAAAGATGCCCAGAACTGAGCTAAACGTTGTATGTCTCCAACTCATAGAAATAACTTCATGGCCCATCTCCCTTACTTCCAGCTAGTAAGGATCACATAATTCCTAACAAAGTTTTGACACAGATCCCAATTCGGGCATTCAGAACATATAGCACGTTGCTGCAAGCAAGCACATTCTCATTCAAAGTTGCAAGGTACTATGTAGGAACCAGTTTGTATAGGTATTTCAAAGATGCCCAGAACTGAGCTAAACTTGGTATGTGTCCAACCTCTAGAAATAACTTCATGCCCCATCTCCCTTACTTCCAGCTAGTAAGGATCACATAATTCCTAACAACGTTTTGACACAGATTCCCAATTCGGGCATTCAGAACATATAGCACGTTGCTGTAAGCAAGCACATTCTCATTCAAAGTTGCAAGTTACTATGTAGGAACAAATTTGTATAGGTATTTCAAAAATGCCAGAACTGAGCTGAAGTTTGTATGTCTCCAACTCCTAGAAATAACTTCATGCCTCATCTCCCTTACTTCCAGCTAGTAAGGATCACATAATTTCTAACAAAGTTTTGACACGATTTCCAATTCGGGCATTCAGAACATATAGAACGTTGCAGTAAGGAAGCACATTCTCATTCAAAGTTGCAAGTTACTATGTAGGAACAAGTTTCTATAGGTATTTCAAAGATGCCCAGAACAGAGCTAAACGTTGTATGACTCCAACTCCTAGAAATAACTTCATGCCCCATCTCCCTTACTTCCAGCTAGTAAGGATCACATAATTCCTAACAAAGTTTTGACACAGATTGCCAATTCGGGCATTCAGAACATATAGAACGTTGCTGTAAGCAAGCACATTCTCATTCAAAGATGCAAGTTACTATGTAGGAACAAGTTTGTATAGGTATTTCAAAGATGCCCAGAACTGAGCTAAACTTGGTATGTGTCCAACTCCTAGAAATAACTTCATGCTCCATCTCCCTTACTTCCAGCTAGTAAGGATCACATAATTCCTAACAAAGTTTTGACACAGATTCCCAAATCGGGCATTCAGAACATATAGCACGTTGCTGCAAGCAAGCACATTCTCATTCAAAGTTGCAAGTTACTATGTAGCAACAAGTTTGTATAGGTATTTCAAAGATGCCCAGAACTGAGCTAAACTTGGTATGTCTCCAACTCCAAGAAATAACTGCAAGCCCCATCTCCCTTACTTCCAGCTAGTAAGGATCACATAATTCCTAACAAAGTTTTGACAAAGATTGCCAATTCGGGCATTCAGAACATATAGCACGTTGCTGTAAACAAGCACATTCTCATTCAAAGTTGCAAGTTACTATGTAGGAACAAGTTTGTATAGGTATTTCAAAGATGCCCAGAACTGAGCTAAACTTGGTATGTGTCCAACTCCTAGAAATAACTTCATGCCCCATCTCCCTTACTTCCAGCTAGTAAGGATCACATAATTCCTAACAAAGTTTTGACACAGATTCCCAAATCGGGCATTCAGAACATATAGCACGTTGCTGTAAGCAAGCACATTTTCATTCAAAGTTGCAAGTTACTATGTAGGAACAAGTTTGTATAGGTATTTCAAAGATGCCCAGAACTGAGCTAAACTTGGTATGTGTCCAACTCCTAGAAATAACTTCATGCCCCATCTCCCTTACTTCCAGCTAGTAAGGATCACATAATTCCTAACAAAGTTTTGACACAGATTCCCAATTCGGGCATTCAGAACATATAGCACGTTGCTGCAAGCAAGCAAATTCTCATTCAAAGTTGCAAGTTACTATTTAGGAACAAGTTTGTATAAGTATTTCAAAGAGGCCCAGAACTGAGCTAAACTTGGTATGTGTCCAACTCCTAGAAATAACTTCATGCCCCATCTCCCTTACTTCCAGCTAGTAAGGATCACATAATTCCTAACAAAGTTTTGACACAGATTCCCAATTCGGGCATTTAGAACATATAGCACGTTGCTGTAAGCAAGCTCATTCTCATTCAAAGTTGCAAGTTACTATGTAGGAACAAGTTTGTATAGGTTTTTCAAAGATGCCCAGAACTGAGCTAAACTTGGTATGTGTCCAACTCCTAGAAATAAATTCATGCCCCATCTCCCTTACTTCCAGCTAGTAAGGATCACATAATTCCTAACAAAGTTTTGACACAGATTCCCAATTCGGGCATTCAGAACATATAGCACGTTGCTGTAAGCAAGCTGATTCTCATTCAAAGATGCAAGTTACTATGTAGGAACAAGTTGGTATAGGTATTTCAAAGATGCCCAGAACTGAGCTAAACTTGGTATGTCTCCAACTCCTAGAAATAACTTCATGCTCCATCTTCCTTACTTCCAGCTAGTAAGGATCACATAATTCCTAACAAAGTTTTGACACAGATTCCCAAATCGGGCATTCAGAACATATAGCACGTTGCTGTAAGCAAGCAAATTTTCATTCAAAGTTGCAAGTTACTATGTAGGAACAAGTTTGTATAGGTATTTCAAAGATGCCCAGAACTGAGCTAAACTAGGTATGTATCCAACTCCAAGAAATAACTTCATGCCCCATCTCCCTTACTTCCAGCTAGTAAGGATCACATAATTCCTAACAAATTTTGACACAGATTCCCAATTCGGGCATTCAGAACATATAGCACGTTGCTGTAAGCAAGCACATTCTCATTCAAAGATGCAAGTTACTATGTAGGAACAAGTTTGTATAGGTATTTTAAAGATGCCCAGAACTGAGCTAAACTTGGTATGTCTCCAACTCCTAGAAATAACTTCATGCCCCATCTCCCTTACTTCCAGCTAGTAAGGATCACATAATTCCTAACAAAGTTTTGACACAGATTCCCTATTCGGGCATTCAGAACATATAGCACGTTGCTGTAAGCAAGCACATTCTCATTCAAAGTTGCAAGTTACTATGTAGGAACAAGTTGTATAGGTATTTCAAAGATGCCCAGAACTGTGCTAAACTTGGTATGTGTCCAACTCCTAGAAATACCTTCATGCCCCATCTCCCTTACTTCCAGCTAGTAAGGATCACATAATTCCTAACAAAGTTTTGACACATATTCCCAATTCGGGCATTCAGAACATATAGCACGTTGCTGTAAGCAAGCACATTTTCATTCAAAGTTGCAAGTTACTGTGTAGGAACAAGTTTGTATAGGTATTTCAAAGATGCCCAGAACTGAGCTAAACTTGGTATGTGTCCAACTCCTAGAAATAACTTCATGCCCCATCTCCCTTACTTCCAGCTAGTAAGGATCACATAATTCCTAACAAAGTTTTGACACAGATTCCCAATTCGGGCATTCAGAACATATAGCACGTTGCTGTTAGCAAGCACATTCTCATTCAAAGATGCAAGTTACTATGTAGGAACAAGTTTGTATAGGTATTTCAAAGATGCACAGAACTGAGCTAAACTTGGTATGTGTCCAACTCCTAGAAATAACTTCATGCCCCATCTCCCTTACTTCCAGCTAGTAAGGATCACATAATTCCTAACAAAGTTTTGACACAGATTCCCAATTCGGGCATTCAGAACATATAGCACGTTGCTGTAAGCAAGCACATTCTCATTCAAGTTGCAAGTTACTACGTAGGAACAAGTTTGTATAGGCATTTCAAAGATGCCCAGAACTGAGCTAAACTTGGTATGTGTCCAACTCCTAGAAATAACTTCATGCCCCATCTCCCTTACTTCCAGCTAGTAAGGATCACATAATTCCTAACAAAGTTTTGACACAGATTCCCAATTCGGGCATTCAGAACATATAGCACGTTGCTGTAAGCAAGCACATTTTCATTCAATGTTGCAAGTTCCTATGTAGGAACAAGTTTGTATAGGTATTTCAAAGATGCCCAGAACTGAGCTAAACGTTGTATGTCTCCAACTCATAGAAATAACTTCATGGCCCATCTCCCTTACTTCCAGCTAGTAAGGATCACATAATTCCTAACAAAGTTTTGACACAGATCCCAATTCGGGCATTCAGAACATATAGCACGTTGCTGCAAGCAAGCACATTCTCATTCAAAGTTGCAAGGTACTATGTAGGAACCAGTTTGTATAGGTATTTCAAAGATGCCCAGAACTGAGCTAAACTTGGTATGTGTCCAACCTCTAGAAATAACTTCATGCCCCATCTCCCTTACTTCCAGCTAGTAAGGATCACATAATTCCTAACAACGTTTTGACACAGATTCCCAATTCGGGCATTCAGAACATATAGCACGTTGCTGTAAGCAAGCACATTCTCATTCAAAGTTGCAAGTTACTATGTAGGAACAAATTTGTATAGGTATTTCAAAAATGCCAGAACTGAGCTGAAGTTTGTATGTCTCCAACTCCTAGAAATAACTTCATGCCTCATCTCCCTTACTTCCAGCTAGTAAGGATCACATAATTTCTAACAAAGTTTTGACACGATTTCCAATTCGGGCATTCAGAACATATAGAACGTTGCAGTAAGGAAGCACATTCTCATTCAAAGTTGCAAGTTACTATGTAGGAACAAGTTTCTATAGGTATTTCAAAGATGCCCAGAACAGAGCTAAACGTTGTATGACTCCAACTCCTAGAAATAACTTCATGCCCCATCTCCCTTACTTCCAGCTAGTAAGGATCACATAATTCCTAACAAAGTTTTGACACAGATTGCCAATTCGGGCATTCAGAACATATAGAACGTTGCTGTAAGCAAGCACATTCTCATTCAAAGATGCAAGTTACTATGTAGGAACAAGTTTGTATAGGTATTTCAGAGATGCCCAGAACTGAGCTAAACTTGGTATGTGTCCAACTCCTAGAAATAACTTCATGCTCCATCTCCCTTACTTCCAGCTAGTAAGGATCACATAATTCCTAACAAAGTTTTGACACAGATTCCCAAATCGGGCATTCAGAACATATAGCACGTTGCTGCAAGCAAGCACATTCTCATTCAAAGTTGCAAGTTACTATGTAGCAACAAGTTTGTATAGGTATTTCAAAGATGCCCAGAACTGAGCTAAACTTGGTATGTCTCCAACTCCAAGAAATAACTGCAAGCCCCATCTCCCTTACTTCCAGCTAGTAAGGATCACATAATTCCTAACAAAGTTTTGACAAAGATTGCCAATTCGGGCATTCAGAACATATAGCACGTTGCTGTAAACAAGCACATTCTCATTCAAAGTTGCAAGTTACTATGTAGGAACAAGTTTGTATAGGTATTTCAAAGATGCCCAGAACTGAGCTAAACTTGGTATGTGTCCAACTCCTAGAAATAACTTCATGCCCCATCTCCCTTACTTCCAGCTAGTAAGGATCACATAATTCCTAACAAAGTTTTGACACAGATTCCCAAATCGGGCATTCAGAACATATAGCACGTTGCTGTAAGCAAGCACATTTTCATTCAAAGTTGCAAGTTACTATGTAGGAACAAGTTTGTATAGGTATTTCAAAGATGCCCAGAACTGAGCTAAACTTGGTATGTGTCCAACTCCTAGAAATAACTTCATGCCCCATCTCCCTTACTTCCAGCTAGTAAGGATCACATAATTCCTAACAAAGTTTTGACACAGATTCCCAATTCGGGCATTCAGAACATATAGCACGTTGCTGCAAGCAAGCAAATTCTCATTCAAAGTTGCAAGTTACTATTTAGGAACAAGTTTGTATAAGTATTTCAAAGAGGCCCAGAACTGAGCTAAACTTGGTATGTGTCCAACTCCTAGAAATAACTTCATGCCCCATCTCCCTTACTTCCAGCTAGTAAGGATCACATAATTCCTAACAAAGTTTTGACACAGATTCCCAATTCGGGCATTTAGAACATATAGCACGTTGCTGTAAGCAAGCTCATTCTCATTCAAAGTTGCAAGTTACTATGTAGGAACAAGTTTGTATAGGTTTTTCAAAGATGCCCAGAACTGAGCTAAACTTGGTATGTGTCCAACTCCTAGAAATAAATTCATGCCCCATCTCCCTTACTTCCAGCTAGTAAGGATCACATAATTCCTAACAAAGTTTTGACACAGATTCCCAATTCGGGCATTCAGAACATATAGCACGTTGCTGTAAGCAAGCTGATTCTCATTCAAAGATGCAAGTTACTATGTAGGAACAAGTTGGTATAGGTATTTCAAAGATGCCCAGAACTGAGCTAAACTTGGTATGTCTCCAACTCCTAGAAATAACTTCATGCTCCATCTTCCTTACTTCCAGCTAGTAAGGATCACATAATTCCTAACAAAGTTTTGACACAGATTCCCAAATCGGGCATTCAGAACATATAGCACGTTGCTGTAAGCAAGCACATTTTCATTCAACGTTGCAAGTTACTATGTAGGAACAAGTTTGTATAGGTATTTCAAAGATGCCCAGAACTGAGCTAAACTAGGTATGTATCCAACTCCAAGAAATAACTTCATGCCCCATCTCCCTTACTTCCAGCTAGTAAGGATCACATAATTCCTAACAAATTTTGACACAGATTCCCAATTCGGGCATTCAGAACATATAGCACGTTGCTGTAAGCAAGCACATTCTCATTCAAAGATGCAAGTTACTATGTAGGAACAAGTTTGTATAGGTATTTCAAAGATGCCCAGAACTGAGCTAAACTTGGTATGTCTCCAACTCCTAGAAATAACTTCATGCCCCATCTCCCTTACTTCCAGCTAGTAAGGATCACATAATTCCTAACAAAGTTTTGACACAGATTCCCTATTCGGGCATTCAGAACATATAGCACGTTGCTGTAAGCAAGCACATTCTCATTCAAAGTTGCAAGTTACTATGTAGGAACAAGTTGTATAGGTATTTCAAAGATGCCCAGAACTGTGCTAAACTTGGTATGTGTCCAACTCCTAGAAATACCTTCATGCCCCATCTCCCTTACTTCCAGCTAGTAAGGATCACATAATTCCTAACAAAGTTTTGACACAGATTCCCAATTCGGGCATTCAGAACATATAGCACGTTGCTGTAAGCAAGCACATTTTCATTCAAAGTTGCAAGTTACTGTGTAGGAACAAGTTTGTATAGGTATTTCAAAGATGCCCAGAACTGAGCTAAACTTGGTATGTGTCCAACTCCTAGAAATAACTTCATGCCCCATCTCCCTTACTTCCAGCTAGTAAGGATCACATAATTCCTAACAAAGTTTTGACACAGATTCCCAATTCGGGCATTCAGAACATATAGCACGTTGCTGTTAGCAAGCACATTCTCATTCAAAGATGCAAGTTACTATGTAGGAACAAGTTTGTATAGGTATTTCAAAGATGCACAGAACTGAGCTAAACTTGGTATGTGTCCAACTCCTAGAAATAACTTCATGCCCCATCTCCCTTACTTCCAGCTAGTAAGGATCACATAATTCCTAACAAAGTTTTGACACAGATTCCCAATTCGGGCATTCAGAACATATAGCACGTTGCTGTAAGCAAGCACATTCTCATTCAAGTTGCAAGTTACTACGTAGGAACAAGTTTGTATAGGCATTTCAAAGATGCCCAGAACTGAGCTAAACTTGGTATGTGTCCAACTCCTAGAAATAACTTCATGCCCCATCTCCCTTACTTCCAGCTAGTAAGGATCACATAATTCCTAACAAAGTTTTGACACAGATTCCCAATTCGGGCATTCAGAACATATAGCACGTTGCTGTAAGCAAGCACATTTTCATTCAATGTTGCAAGTTCCTATGTAGGAACAAGTTTGTATAGGTATTTCAAAGATGCCCAGAACTGAGCAAAACTTGTTATGTGTCCAACTCCTAGAAATAACTTCATGCCCCATCTCCCTTACTTCCAGCTAGTAAGGATCACATAATTCCTAACAAAGTTTTGACACAGATTCCCAATACGGGCATTCAGAACATATAGCACGTTGCTGCAAGCAAGCACATTCTCATTCAAAGTTGCAAGTTACTATGTAGGAACAAGTTTGTATAGGTATTTCAAAGATGTCCAGAACTGAGCTAAACTTGGTATGTGTCCAACTCCTAGAAATAACTTCATGCCCCATCTCCCTTACTTCCACCTAGTAAGGATCACATAATTCCTAACAAAGTTTTGACACAGATTGCCAATTCGGGAATTCAGAACATATAGCACGTTGCTGTAAGCAAGCACATTCTCATTCAAAGTTGCAAGTTACTATGTAGGAACAAGTTTGTATAGGTATTTCAAAGATGCCCAGAACTGAGCTAAACTTTGTATGTGTCCAACTCCTAGAAATAACTTCATGCCCCATCTCCCTTACTTCCAGCTAGTAAGGATCACATAATTCCTAACAAAGTTTTGACACAGATTCCCAATTCGGCATTCAGAACATATAGCACGTTGCTGTAACCAAGCATATTTTCATTCAAAGTTGCAAGTTACTATGTAGGAACAAGTTTGTATAGGTATTTCAAAGATGCCCAGAACTGAGCTAAACTTGGTATGTGTCCAACTCCTAGAAATAACTTCATGCCCCATCTCCCTTACTTCCAGCTAGTAAGGATCACATAATTCCTAACAAAGTTTTGACACAGATTCCAAATTCGGGCACTCAGAACATATAGCACGTTGCTGTAAGCAAGCAGATTCTCATTCAAAGATGCAAGTTACTATGTAGGAACAAGTTTGTATAGGTATTTCAAAGATGCCCAGAACTGAGCTAAACTTGGTATGTCTCCAACTCCTAGAAATAACTTCATGCCCCATCTCCCTTACTTCCAGCTAGTTAGGATCACATAATTCCTAACAAAGTTTTGACACAGATTCCCTATTCGGGCATTCAGAACATATAGCACGTTGCTGTAAGCAAGCACATTCTCATTCAAAGTTGCAAGTTACTATGTAGGAACAAGTTGTATAGGTATTTCAAAGATGCCCAGAACTGTGCTAAACTTGGTATGTGTCCAACTCCTTGAAATACCTTCATGCCCCTACTCCCTTACTTCCATCTAGTAAGGATCACATAATTCCTAACAAAGTTTTGACACATATTCCCAATTCGGGCATTCAGAACATATAGCACGTTGCTGTAAGCAAGCACATTTTCATTCAAAGTTGCAAGTTACTATGTAGGAACAAGTTTGTATAGGTATTTCAAAGATGCCCAGAACTGAGCTAAGCTTGGTATGTGTCCAACTCCTAGATATAACTTCATGCCCCATCTCCCTTACTTCCAGCTAGTAAGGATCACAAAATTCCTAACAAAGTTTTGACACAGATTGCCAATTCGGGCATTCAGTTCATATAGCACGTTGCTGTAAGCAAGCACATTCTCATTCAAAGATGCAAGTTACTATGTAGGAACAAGTTTGTATAGGTATTTCAAAGATGCCCAGAACTGAGCTAAACTTGGTATGTGTCCAACTCCTAGAAATAACTTCATGCCCCATCTCCCTTACTTCCAGCTAGTAAGGATCACATAATTCCTAACAAAGTTTTGACACAGATTCCCAATTCGGGCATTCAGAACATATAGCACGTTGCTGTAAGCAAGCACATTCTCATTCAAAGTTGCAAGTTACTATGTAGGAACAAGTTTGTATAGGTATTTCAAAGATGCCCAGAACTGAGCTAAACTTGGTATGTGTCCAACTCCTAGAAATAACTTCATGCCCCATCTCCCTTACTTCCAGCTAGTAAGGATCACATCATTCCTAACAAAGTTTTGACACAGATTGCCAATTCGGGCATTCAGAACATATAGCACGTTGCTGTAAGCAAGCACATTCTCATTCAAAGATGCAAGTTACTATGTAGGAACAAGTTTGTATAGGTATTTCAAAGATGCCCAGAACTGAGCTAAACTTGGTATGTCTCCAACTCCAAGAAATAACTTCATGCCCCATCTCCCTTACTTCCAGCTAGTAAGGATCACATAATTCCTAACAAAGTTTTGACACAGATTCCCAATTCGGGCATTCAGAACATATAGCACGTTGCTGTAAGCAAGCACATTTTCATTCAAAGTTGCAAGTTACTATGTAGGAACAAGTTTGTATAGGTATTTCAAAGATGCCCAGAACTGTGCTAAACTTGGTATGTGTCCAACTCCTAGAAATACCTTCATGACCCAACTCCCTTACTTCCATCTAGTAAGGATCACATAATTCCTAACAAAGTTTTGACACATATTCCCAATTCGGGCATTCAGAACATATAGCACGTTGCTGTAAGCAAGCACATTTTCATTCAAAGTTGCAAGTTACTATGTAGGAACAAGTTTGTATACGTATTTCAAAGATGCCCAGAACTGAGCTAAACTTGGTATGTGTCCAAGTCCTAGAAATAACTTCATGCCCCATCTCCCTTACTTCCAGCTAGTAAGGATCACATAATTCCTAACAAAGTTTTGACACAGATTGCCAATTCGGGCATTCAGAACATATAGCACGTTGCTGTAAGCAAGCACATTCTCATTCAAAGATGCAAGTTACTATGTAGGAACAAGTTTGTATAGGTATTTCAAAGATGCACAGAACTGAGCTAAACTTGGTATGTGTCCAACTCCTAGAAATAACTTCATGCCCCATCTCACTTACTTCCAGCTAGTAAGGATCACATAATTCCTAACAAAGTTTTGACACAGATTCCCAATTCGGGCATTCAGAACATATAGCACGTTGCTGTAAGCAAGCAGATTCTCATTAAAGATGCAAGTTACTATGTAGGAACAAGTTTGTATAGGTATTTCAAAGATGCCCAGAACTGAGCTAAACTTGGTATGTGTCCAACTCCTAGAAATAACTTCATGCCCCATCTCCCTTACTTCCAGCTAGTAAGGATCACATAATTCCTAACAAAGTTTTGACACAGATTGCCAATTCGGGCATTCAGAACATATAGCACGTTGCTGTAAGCAAGCAGATTCTCATTCAAAGATGCAAGTTACTATGTAGGAACAAGTTTGTATAGGTATTTCAAAGATGCACAGAACTGAGCTAAACTTGGTATGTGTCCAACTCCTAGAAATAACTTCATGCCCCATCTCCCTTACTTCCAGCTAGTAAGGATCACATCATTCCTAACAAAGTTTTGACACAGATTCCCAATTCGGGCATTCAGAACATATAGCACGTTGCTGTAAGCAAGCACATTCTCATTCAAAGTTGCAAGTTACTATGTAGGAACAAGTTTGTATAGGTATTTCAAAGATGCCCAGAACTGAGCTAAACTTGGTATGTGTCCAACTCCTAGAAATAACTTCATGCCCCATCTCCCTTACTTCCAGCTAGTAAGGATCACATCATTTCTAACAAAGTTTTGACACAGATTGCCAATTCGGGCATTCAGAACATATAGCACGTTGCTGTAAGCAAGCACATTCTCATTCAAAGATGCAAGTTACTATGTAGGAACAAGTTTGTATAGGTATTTCAAAGATGCCCAGAACTGAGCTAAACTTGGTATGTCTCCAACTCCAAGAAATAACTTCATGCCCCATCTCCCTTACTTCCAGCTAGTAAGGATCACATAATTCCTAACAAAGTTTTGACGCAGATTCCCAATTCGGGCATTCAGAACATATAGCACGTTGCTGTAAGCAAGCACATTTTCATTCAAAGTTGCAAGTTACTATGTAGGAACAAGTTTGTATAGGTATTTCAAAGATGCCCAGAACGGTGCTAAACTTGGTATGTGTCCAACTCCTAGAAATACCTTCATGCCCCAACTCCCTTACTTCCATCTAGTAAGGTTCACATAATTCCTAACAAAGTTTTGACACATATTCCCAATTCGGGCATTCAGAACATATAGCACGTTGCTGTAAGCAAGCACATTTTCATTCAAAGTTGCAAGTTACTATGTAGGAACAAGTTTGTATACGTATTTCAAAGATGCCCAGAACTGAGCTAAACTTGGTATGTGTCCAACTCCTAGAAATAACTTCATGCCCCATCTCACTTACTTCCAGCTAGTAAGGATCACATAATTCCTAACAAAGTTTTGACACAGATTGCCAATTCGGGCATTCAGAACATATAGCACGTTGCTGTAAGCAAGCAGATTCTCATTAAAGATGCAAGTTACTATGTAGGAACAAGTTTGTATAGGTATTTCAAAGATGCCCAGAACTGAGCTAAACTTGGTATGTGTCCAACTCCTAGAAATAACTTCATGCCCCATCTCCCTTACTTCCAGCTAGTAAGGATCACATAATTCCTAACAAAGTTTTGACACAGATTGCCAATTCGGGCATTCAGAACATATAGCACGTTGCTGTAAGCAAGCAGATTCTCATTCAAAGATGCAAGTTACCAATTAGGAACAAGTTTGTATAGGTATTTCAAAGATGCCCAGAACTGAGCTAAACTTGGTATGTGTCCAACTCCTAGAAATAACTTCATGCCCCATCTCCCTTACTTCCAGCTAGTAAGGATCACATAATTCCTAACAAAGTTTTGACACAGATTCCCAATTCGGGCATTCAGAACATATAGCACGTTGCTGTAAGCAAGCACATTCTCATTCAAAGATGCAAGTTACTATGTAGGAACAAGTTTGTATAGGTATTTCAAAGATGCCCAGAACTGAGCTAAACTTGGTATGTGTCCAACTCCTAGAAATAAGTTCATGCCCCATCTCACTTACTTCCAGCTAGTAAGGATCACATAATTCCTAACAAAGTTTTGACACAGATTGCCAATTCGGGCATTCAGAACATAAAGCACGTTGCTGTAAGCAAGCACATTCTCATTCAAAGATGCAAGTTACTATGTAGGAACAAGTTTGTATAGGTATTTCAAAGATGCCCATAACTGAGCTAAACTTGGTATGTTTCCAACTCCTAGAAATAACTTCATGCCCCATCTCCCTTACTTCCAGCTAGTAAGGATCACATAATTCCTAACAAAGTTTTGACACAGATTCCCAATTCGGGCATTCAGAACATATAGCACGTTGCTGTAAGCAAGCACATTCTCATTCAAAGTTGCAAGTTACTATGTAGGAACAAGTTTGTATAGGTATTTCAAAGATGCCCAGAACTGAGCTAAACTTGGTATGTGTCCAACTCCAAGAAATAACTTCATGCCCCATCTCCCTTACTTCCAGCTAGTAAGGATCACATAATTCCTAACAAAGTTTTGACACAGATTCCCAAATCGGGCATTCTGAACATATAGCACGTTGCTGTAAGCAAGCACATTCTCATTCAAAGTTGCAAGTTACTATGTAGGAACAAGTTTGTATAGGTATTTCAAAGATGCCCAGAACTGAGCTAAACTTGGTATATCTCCAACTCCAAGAAATAACTTCATGCCCCATCTCCCTTACTTCCAGCTAGTAAGGATCACATAATTCCTAACAAAGTTTTGACACAGATTCCCAAATCGGGCATTCAGAACATATAGCACGTTGCTGTAAGCAAGCAGATTCTCATTCAAAGATGCAAGTTACTATGTAGGAACAAGTTTGTATAGGTATTTCAAAGATGCCCAGAACTGAGCTAAACTTGGTATGTGTCCAACTCCTAGAAATAACTTCATGCCCCATCTCCCTTACTTCCAGCTAGTAAGGATCACATAATTCCTAACAAAGTTTTGACACAGATTGCCAATTCGGGCATTCAGAACATATAGCACGTTGCTGTAAGCAAGCAGATTCTCATTCAAAGATGCAAGTTACTATGTAGGAACAAGTTTGTATAGGTATTTCAAAGATGCACAGAACTGAGCTAAACTTGGTATGTGTCCAACTCCTAGAAATAACTTCATGCCCCATCTCCCTTACTTCCAGCTAGTAAGGATCACATCATTCCTAACAAAGTTTTGACACAGATTCCCAATTCGGGCATTCAGAACATATAGCACGTTGCTGTAAGCAAGCACATTCTCATTCAAAGATGCAAGTTACTATGTAGGAACAAGTTTGTATAGGTATTTCAAAGATGCCCAGAACTGAGCTAAACTTGGTATGTGTCCAACTCCTAGAAATAACTTCATGCCCCATCTCCCTTACTTCCAGCTAGTAAGGATCACATCATTCCTAACAAAGTTTTGACACAGATTCCCAATTCGGGCATTCAGAACATATAGCACGTTGCTGTAAGCAAGCACATTCTCATTCAAAGTTGCAAGTTACTATGTAGGAACAAGTTTGTATACGTATTTCAAAGATGCCCAGAACTGAGCTAAACTTGGTATGTGTCCAACTCCTAGAAATAACTTCATGCCCCATCTCACTTACTTCCAGCTAGTAAGGATCACATCATTCCTAACAAAGTTTTGACACAGATTCCCAATTCGGGCATTCAGAACATATAGCACGTTGCTGTAAGCAAGCAGATTCTCATTAAAGATGCAAGTTACTATGTAGGAACAAGTTTGTATAGGTATTTCAAAGATGCCCAGAACTGAGCTAAACTTGGTATGTGTCCAACTCCTAGAAATAACTTCATGCCCCATCTCCCTTACTTCCAGCTAGTAAGGATCACATAATTCCTAACAAAGTTTTGACACAGATTGCCAATTCGGGCATTCAGAACATATAGCACGTTGCTGTAAGCAAGCAGATTCTCATTCAAAGATGCAAGTTACTATGTAGGAACAAGTTTGTATAGGTATTTCAAAGATGCACAGAACTGAGCTAAACTTGGTATGTGTCCAACTCCTAGAAATAACTTCATGCCCCATCTCCCTTACTTCCAGCTAGTAAGGATCACATCATTCCTAACAAAGTTTTGACACAGATTCCCAATTCGGGCATTCAGAACATATAGCACGTTGCTGTAAGCAAGCACATTCTCATTCAAAGTTGCAAGTTACTATGTAGGAACAAGTTTGTATACGTATTTCAAAGATGCCCAGAACTGAGCTAAACTTGGTATGTGTCCAACTCCTAGAAATAACTTCATGCCCCATCTCACTTACTTCCAGCTAGTAAGGATCACATAATTCCTAACAAAGTTTTGACACAGATTCCCAATTCGGGCATTCAGAACATATAGCACGTTGCTGTAAGCAAGCAGATTCTCATTAAAGATGCAAGTTACTATGTAGGAACAAGTTTGTATAGGTATTTCAAAGATGCCCAGAACTGAGCTAAACTTGGTATGTGTCCAACTCCTAGAAATAACTTCATGCCCCATCTCCCTTACTTCCAGCTAGTAAGGATCACATAATTCCTAACAAAGTTTTGACACAGATTGCCAATTCGGGCATTCAGAACATATAGCACGTTGCTGTAAGCAAGCAGATTCTCATTCAAAGATGCAAGTTACTATGTAGGAACAAGTTTGTATAGGTATTTCAAAGATGCACAGAACTGAGCTAAACTTGGTATGTGTCCAACTCCTAGAAATAACTTCATGCCCCATCTCCCTTACTTCCAGCTAGTAAGGATCACATCATTCCTAACAAAGTTTTGACACAGATTCCCAATTCGGGCATTCAGAACATATAGCACGTTGCTGTAAGCAAGCACATTCTCATTCAAAGTTGCAAGTTACTATGTAGGAACAAGTTTGTATAGGTATTTCAAAGATGCCCAGAACTGAGCTAAACTTGGTATGTGTCCAACTCCTAGAAATAACTTCATGCCCCATCTCCCTTACTTCCAGCTAGTAAGGATCACATCATTTCTAACAAAGTTTTGACACAGATTGCCAATTCGGGCATTCAGAACATATAGCACGTTGCTGTAAGCAAGCACATTCTCATTCAAAGATGCAAGTTACTATGTAGGAACAAGTTTGTATAGGTATTTCAAAGATGCCCAGAACTGAGCTAAACTTGGTATGTCTCCAACTCCAAGAAATAACTTCATGCCCCATCTCCCTTACTTCCAGCTAGTAAGGATCACATAATTCCTAACAAAGTTTTGACGCAGATTCCCAATTCGGGCATTCAGAACATATAGCACGTTGCTGTAAGCAAGCACATTTTCATTCAAAGTTGCAAGTTACTATGTAGGAACAAGTTTGTATAGGTATTTCAAAGATGCCCAGAACGGTGCTAAACTTGGTATGTGTCCAACTCCTAGAAATACCTTCATGCCCCAACTCCCTTACTTCCATCTAGTAAGGTTCACATAATTCCTAACAAAGTTTTGACACATATTCCCAATTCGGGCATTCAGAACATATAGCACGTTGCTGTAAGCAAGCACATTTTCATTCAAAGTTGCAAGTTACTATGTAGGAACAAGTTTGTATACGTATTTCAAAGATGCCCAGAACTGAGCTAAACTTGGTATGTGTCCAACTCCTAGAAATAACTTCATGCCCCATCTCACTTACTTCCAGCTAGTAAGGATCACATAATTCCTAACAAAGTTTTGACACAGATTGCCAATTCGGGCATTCAGAACATATAGCACGTTGCTGTAAGCAAGCAGATTCTCATTAAAGATGCAAGTTACTATGTAGGAACAAGTTTGTATAGGTATTTCAAAGATGCCCAGAACTGAGCTAAACTTGGTATGTGTCCAACTCCTAGAAATAACTTCATGCCCCATCTCCCTTACTTCCAGCTAGTAAGGATCACATAATTCCTAACAAAGTTTTGACACAGATTGCCAATTCGGGCATTCAGAACATATAGCACGTTGCTGTAAGCAAGCAGATTCTCATTCAAAGATGCAAGTTACCAATTAGGAACAAGTTTGTATAGGTATTTCAAAGATGCCCAGAACTGAGCTAAACTTGGTATGTGTCCAACTCCTAGAAATAACTTCATGCCCCATCTCCCTTACTTCCAGCTAGTAAGGATCACATAATTCCTAACAAAGTTTTGACACAGATTCCCAATTCGGGCATTCAGAACATATAGCACGTTGCTGTAAGCAAGCACATTCTCATTCAAAGATGCAAGTTACTATGTAGGAACAAGTTTGTATAGGTATTTCAAAGATGCCCAGAACTGAGCTAAACTTGGTATGTGTCCAACTCCTAGAAATAACTTCATGCCCCATCTCACTTACTTCCAGCTAGTAAGGATCACATAATTCCTAACAAAGTTTTGACACAGATTGCCAATTCGGGCATTCAGAACATAAAGCACGTTGCTGTAAGCAAGCACATTCTCATTCAAAGATGCAAGTTACTATGTAGGAACAAGTTTGTATAGGTATTTCAAAGATGCCCATAACTGAGCTAAACTTGGTATGTTTCCAACTCCTAGAAATAACTTCATGCCCCATCTCCCTTACTTCCAGCTAGTAAGGATCACATAATTCCTAACAAAGTTTTGACACAGATTCCCAATTCGGGCATTCAGAACATATAGCACGTTGCTGTAAGCAAGCACATTCTCATTCAAAGTTGCAAGTTACTATGTAGGAACAAGTTTGTATAGGTATTTCAAAGATGCCCAGAACTGAGCTAAACTTGGTATGTGTCCAACTCCAAGAAATAACTTCATGCCCCATCTCCCTTACTTCCAGCTAGTAAGGATCACATAATTCCTAACAAAGTTTTGACACAGATTCCCAAATCGGGCATTCTGAACATATAGCACGTTGCTGTAAGCAAGCACATTCTCATTCAAAGTTGCAAGTTACTATGTAGGAACAAGTTTGTATAGGTATTTCAAAGATGCCCAGAACTGAGCTAAACTTGGTATATCTCCAACTCCAAGAAATAACTTCATGCCCCATCTCCCTTACTTCCAGCTAGTAAGGATCACATAATTCCTAACAAAGTTTTGACACAGATTCCCAAATCGGGCATTCAGAACATATAGCACGTTGCTGTAAGCAAGCAGATTCTCATTCAAAGATGCAAGTTACTATGTAGGAACAAGTTTGTATAGGTATTTCAAAGATGCCCAGAACTGAGCTAAACTTGGTATGTGTCCAACTCCTAGAAATAACTTCATGCCCCATCTCCCTTACTTCCAGCTAGTAAGGATCACATAATTCCTAACAAAGTTTTGACACAGATTGCCAATTCGGGCATTCAGAACATATAGCACGTTGCTGTAAGCAAGCAGATTCTCATTCAAAGATGCAAGTTACTATGTAGGAACAAGTTTGTATAGGTATTTCAAAGATGCACAGAACTGAGCTAAACTTGGTATGTGTCCAACTCCTAGAAATAACTTCATGCCCCATCTCCCTTACTTCCAGCTAGTAAGGATCACATCATTCCTAACAAAGTTTTGACACAGATTCCCAATTCGGGCATTCAGAACATATAGCACGTTGCTGTAAGCAAGCACATTCTCATTCAAAGATGCAAGTTACTATGTAGGAACAAGTTTGTATAGGTATTTCAAAGATGCCCAGAACTGAGCTAAACTTGGTATGTGTCCAACTCCTAGAAATAACTTCATGCCCCATCTCCCTTACTTCCAGCTAGTAAGGATCACATAATTCCTAACAAAGTTTTGACACAGTTTCCCAAATCGGGCATTCAGAACATATAGCACGTTGCTGCAAGCAAGCACATTCTCATTCAAAGTTGCAAGTTACTATGTAGGAACAAGTTTGTATAGGTATTTCAAAGATGCCCAGAACTGAGCTAAACTAGGTATGTCTCCAACTCCAAGAAATAACTTCATGCCCCATCTCCCTTACTTCCAGATAGTAAGAATCACATAATTCCTAACAAAGTTTTGACACAGATTCCCAATTCGGGCATTCAGAACATATAGCACGTTGCTGTAAGCAAGCACATTCTCATTCAAAGTTGCAAGTTACTATGTAGGAACAAGTTTGTATAGGTATTTCAAAGATGCCCAGAACTGAGCTAAACTTGGTATGTGTCCAACTCCTAGAAATAACATCATGCCCCATCTCCCTTACTTCCAGCTAGTAAGGATCACATAATTCCTAACAAAGTTTTGACACAGATTCCCAATTCGGGCATTCAGAACATATAGCACGTTGCTGTAAGCAAGCACATTCTCATTCAAAGTTGCAAGTTACTATGTAGGAACAAGTTTGTATAGGTATTTCAAAGATGCCCAGAACTGAGCTAAACTTGGTATGTGTCCAACTTCTAGAAATAACTTCATGCCCCATCTCACTTACTTCCAGCTAGTAAGGATCACATAATTCCTAACAAAGTTTTGACACAGATTCCCAATTCGGGCATTCAGAACATATAGCACGTTGCTGTAAGCAAGCACATTTTCATTCAAAGTTGCAAGTTACTATGTAGGAACAAGTTTGTATAGGTATTTCAAAGATGCCCAGAACTGAGCTAAACTTTGTATGTGTCCAACTCCTAGAAATAACTTCATGCCCCATCTCCCTTACTTCCAGCTAGTAAGGATCACATAATTCCTAACAAAGTTTTGACACAGATTCCCAATTCGGCATTCAGAACATATAGCACGTTGCTGTAACCAAGCATATTTTCATTCAAAGTTGCAAGTTACTATGTAGGAACAAGTTTGTATAGGTATTTCAAAGATGCCCAGAACTGAGCTAAACTTGGTATGTGTCCAACTCCTAGAAATAACTTCATGCCCCATCTCCCTTACTTCCAGCTAGTAAGGATCACATAATTCCTAACAAAGTTTTGACACAGATTCCAAATTCGGGCACTCAGAACATATAGCACGTTGCTGTAAGCAAGCAGATTCTCATTCAAAGATGCAAGTTACTATGTAGGAACAAGTTTGTATAGGTATTTCAAAGATGCCCAGAACTGAGCTAAACTTGGTATGTCTCCAACTCCTAGAAATAACTTCATGCCCCATCTCCCTTACTTCCAGCTAGTAAGGATCACATAATTCCTAACAAAGTTTTGACACAGATTCCCTATTCGGGCATTCAGAACATATAGCACGTTGCTGTAAGCAAGCACATTCTCATTCAAAGTTGCAAGTTACTATGTAGGAACAAGTTGTATAGGTATTTCAAAGATGCCCAGAACTGTGCTAAACTTGGTATGTGTCCAACTCCTTGATATACCTTCATGCCCCAACTCCCTTACTTCCATCTAGTAAGGATCACATAATTCCTAACAAAGTTTTGACACATATTCCCAATTCGGGCATTCAGAACATATAGCACGTTGCTGTAAGCAAGCACATTCTCATTCAAAGTTGCAAGTTACTATGTAGGAACAAGTTTGTATAGGTATTTCAAAGATGCCCAGAACTGAGCTAAGCTTGGTATGTGTCCAACTCCTAGATATAACTTCATGCCCCATCTCCCTTACTTCCAGCTAGTAAGGATCACAAAATTCCTAACAAAGTTTTGACACAGATTGCCAATTCGGGCATTCAGTTCATATAGCACGTTGCTGTAAGCAAGCACATTCTCATTCAAAGATGCAAGTTACTATGTAGGAACAAGTTTGTATAGGTATTTCAAAGATGCCCAGAACTGAGCTAAACTTGGTATGTGTCCAACTCCTAGAAATAACTTCATGCCCCATCTCCCTTACTTCCAGCTAGTAAGGATCACATAATTCCTAACAAAGTTTTGACACAGATTCCCAATTCGGGCATTCAGAACATATAGCACGTTGCTGTAAGCAAGCACATTCTCATTCAAAGTTGCAAGTTACTATGTAGGAACAAGTTTGTATAGGTATTTCAAAGATGCCCAGAACTGAGCTAAACTTGGTATGTGTCCAACTCCTAGAAATAACTTCATGCTCCATCTCCCTTACTTCCAGCTAGTAAGGATCACATAATTCCTAACAAAGTTTTGACACAGATTCCCAAATCGGGCATTCAGAACATATAGCACGTTGCTGCAAGCAAGCACATTCTCATTCAAAGTTGCAAGTTACTATGTAGGAACAAGTTTGTATAGGTATTTCAAAGATGCCCAGAACTGAGCTAAACTTGGTATGTGTCCAACTCCTAGAAATAACTTCATGCCCCATCTCCCTTACTTCCAGCTAGTAAGGATCACATCATTCCTAACAAAGTTTTGACACAGATTCCCAATTCGGGCATTCAGAACATATAGCACGTTGCTGTAAGCAAGCACATTCTCATTCAAAGTTGCAAGTTACTATGTAGGAACAAGTTTGTATAGGTATTTCAAAGATGCCCAGAACTGAGCTAAACTTGGTATGTGTCCAACTCCTAGAAATAACTTCATGCCCCATCTCACTTACTTCCAGCTAGTAAGGATCACATAATTCCTAACAAAGTTTTGACACAGATTCCGAATTCGGGCATTCAGAACATATAGCACGTTGCTGTAAGCAAGCAGATTCTCATTAAAGATGCAAGTTACTATGTAGGAACAAGTTTGTATAGGTATTTCAAAGATGCCCAGAACTGAGCGAAACTTGGTATGTGACCAACTCCTAGAAATAACTTCATGCCCCATCTCCCTTACTTCCAGCTAGTAAGGATCACATAATTCCTAACAAAGTTTTGACACAGATTGCCAATTCGGGCATTCAGAACATATAGCACGTTGCTGCAAGCAAGCACATTCTCATTCAAAGATGCAAGTTACTATGTAGGAACAAGTTTGTATAGGTATTTCAAAGATGCACAGAACTGAGCTAAACTTGGTATGTGTCCAACTCCTAGAAATAACTTCATGCCCCATCTCCCTTACTTCCAGCTAGTAAGGATCACATAATTCCTAACAAAGTTTTGACACAGATTCCCAATGCGGGCATTCAGAACACATAGCACGTTGCTGTAAGCAAGCACATTTTCATTCAAAGTTGCAAGTTACTATGTAGGAACAAGTTTCTATAGGTATTTCAAAGATGCCCAGAACTGAGCTAAACTTGGTATGTCTCCAACTCCTAGAAATAACTTCATGCCCCATCTCCCTTATTTCCAGCTAGTAAGGATCACATAATTCCTAACAAAGTTTTGACACAGATTCCCTATTCGGGGATTCAGAACATATAGCACGTTGCTGTAAGCAAGCACATTCTCATTCAAAGTTGCAAGTTACTATGTAGGAACAAGTAGTATAGGTATTTCAAAGATGCCCAGAACTGTGCTAAACTTGGTATGTGTCCAACTCCTAGAAATACCTTAATGCCCCAACTCCCTTACTTCCATCTAGTAAGGATCACATAATTCCTAACAAAGTTTTGACACATATTCCCAATTCGGGCATTCGGAACATATAGCACGTTGCTGTAAGCAAGCACATTCTCATTCAAAGTTGCAAGTTACTATGTAGGAACAAGTTTGTATAAGTATTTCAAAGATGCCCAGAACTGAGCTAAACTTGGTATGTGTCCAACTCCTAGAAATAAATTCATGCCCCATCTCCCTTACTTCCAGCTAGTAAGGATCACATAATTCCTAACAAAGTTTTGACACAGATTCCCAATTCGGCATTCAGAACATATAGGACGTTGCTGTAACCAAGCATATTTTCATTCAAAGTTGCAAGTTACTATGTAGGAACAAGTTTGTATAGGTATTTCAAAGATGCCCAGAACAGAGCTAAACTTGGTATGTGTCCAACTCCTAGAAATAACTTCATGCCCCATCTCCCTTACTTCCAGCTAGTAAGGATCACATAATTCCTAACAAAGTTTTGACACAGATTCCAAATTCGGGCACTCAGAACATATAGCACGTTGCTGTAAGCAAGCAGATTCTCATTCAAAGATGCAAGTTACTATGTAGGAACAAGTTTGTATAGGTATTTCAAAGATGCCCAGAACTGAGCTAAACTTGGTATGTCTCCAACTCCTAGAAATAACTTCATGCCCCATCTCCCTTACTTCCAGCTAGTAAGGATCACATAATTCCTAACAAAGTTTTGACACAGATTCCCTATTCGGGCATTCAGAACATATAGCACGTTGCTGTAAGCAAGCACATTCTCATTCAAAGTTGCAAGTTACTATGTAGGAACAAGTTGTATAGGTATTTCAAAGATGCCCAGAACTGTGCTAAACTTGGTATGTGTCCAACTCCTTGATATACCTTCATGCCCCAACTCCCTTACTTCTATCTAGTAAGGATCACATAATTCCTAACAAAGTTTTGACACATATTCCCAATTCGGGCATTCAGAACATATAGCACGTTGCTGTAAGCAAGCACATTTTCATTCAAAGTTGCAAGTTACTATGTAGGAACAAGTTTGTATAGGTATTTCAAAGATGCCCAGAACTGAGCTAAGCTTGGTATGTGTCCAACTCCTAGATATAACTTCATGCCCCATCTCCCTTACTTCCAGCTAGTAAGGATCACAAAATTCCTAACAAAGTTTTGACACAGATTGCCAATTCGGGCATTCAGTTCATATAGCACGTTGCTGTAAGCAAGCACATTCTCATTCAAAGATGCAAGTTACTATGTAGGAACAAGTTTGTATAGGTATTTCAAAGATGCCCAGAACTGAGCTAAACTTGGTATGTGTCCAACTCCTAGAAATAACTTCATGCCCCATCTCCCTTACTTCCAGCTAGTAAGGATCACATAATTCCTAACAAAGTTTTGACACAGATTCCCAATTCGGGCATTCAGAACATATAGCACGTTGCTGTAAGCAAGCACATTCTCATTCAAAGTTGCAAGTTACTATGTAGGAACAAGTTTGTATAGGTATTTCAAAGATGCCCAGAACTGAGCTAAACTTGGTATGTGTCCAACTCCTAGAAATAACTTCATGCTCCATCTCCCTTACTTCCAGCTAGTAAGGATCACATAATTCCTAACAAAGTTTTGACACAGATTCCCAAATCGGGCATTCAGAACATATAGCACGTTGCTGCAAGCAAGCACATTCTCATTCAAAGTTGCAAGTTACTATGTAGGAACAAGTTTGTATAGGTATTTCAAAGATGCCCAGAACTGAGCTAAACTTGGTATGTGTCCAACTCCTAGAAATAACTTCATGCCCCATCTCCCTTACTTCCAGCTAGTAAGGATCACATCATTCCTAACAAAGTTTTGACACAGATTCCCAATTCGGGCATTCAGAACATATAGCACGTTGCTCTAAGCAAGCACATTCTCATTCAAAGTTGCAAGTTACTATGTAGGAACAAGTTTGTATAGGTATTTCAAAGATGCCCAGAACTGAGCTAAACTTGGTATGTGTCCAACTCCTAGAAATAACTTCATGCCCCATCTCACTTACTTCCAGCTAGTAAGGATCACATAATTCCTAACAAAGTTTTGACACAGATTCCCAATTCGGGCATTCAGAACATATAGCACGTTGCTGTAAGCAAGCAGATTCTCATTAAAGATGCAAGTTACTATGTAGGAACAAGTTTGTATAGGTATTTCAAAGATGCCCAGAACTGAGCGAAACTTGGTATGTGACCAACTCCTAGAAATAACTTCATGCCCCATCTCCCTTACTTCCAGCTAGTAAGGATCACATAATTCCTAACAAAGTTTTGACACAGATTGCCAATTCGGGCATTCAGAACATATAGCACGTTGCTGCAAGCAAGCACATTCTCATTCAAAGATGCAAGTTACTATGTAGGAACAAGTTTGTATAGGTATTTCAAAGATGCACAGAACTGAGCTAAACTTGGTATGTGTCCAACTCCTAGAAATAACTTCATGCCCCATCTCCCTTACTTCCAGCTAGTAAGGATCACATAATTCCTAACAAAGTTTTGACACAGATTCCCAATGCGGGCATTCAGAACACATAGCACGTTGCTGTAAGCAAGCACATTTTCATTCAAAGTTGCAAGTTACTATGTAGGAACAAGTTTCTATAGGTATTTCAAAGATGCCCAGAACTGAGCTAAACTTGGTATGTCTCCAACTCCTAGAAATAACTTCATGCCCTATCTCCCTTATTTCCAGCTAGTAAGGATCACATAATTCCTAACAAAGTTTTGACACAGATTCCCTATTCGGGCATTCAGAACATATAGCACGTTGCTGTAAGCAAGCACATTCTCATTCAAAGTTGCAAGTTACTATGTAGGAACAAGTTGTATAGGTATTTCAAAGATGCCCAGAACTGTGCTAAACTTGGTATGTGTCCAACTCCTTGATATACCTTCATGCCCCAACTCCCTTACTTCCATCTAGTAAGGATCACATAATTCCTAACAAAGTTTTGACACATATTCCCAATTCGGGCATTCAGAACATATAGCACGTTGCTGTAAGCAAGCACATTTTCATTCAAAGTTGCAAGTTACTATGTAGGAACAAGTTTGTATAGGTATTTCAAAGATGCCCAGAACTGAGCTAAGCTTGGTATGTGTCCAACTCCTAGATATAAC
Source organism: Diceros bicornis minor (assembly GCF_020826845.1). NCBI lineage: Eukaryota > Metazoa > Chordata > Mammalia > Perissodactyla > Rhinocerotidae > Diceros > Diceros bicornis. The sequence goes on along the minus strand of NC_080778.1, from coordinate 344,590 downwards.
TTCATGCCCCATCTCCCTTACTTCCAGCTAGTAAGGATCACAAAATTCCTAACAAAGTTTTGACACAGATTGCCAATTCGGGCATTCAGTTCATATAGCACGTTGCTGTAAGCAAGCACATTCTCATTCAAAGATGCAAGTTACTATGTAGGAACAAGTTTGTATAGGTATTTCAAAGATGCCCAGAACTGAGCTAAACTTGGTATGTGTCCAACTCCTAGAAATAACTTCATGCCCCATCTCCCTTACTTCCAGCTAGTAAGGATCACATAATTCCTAACAAAGTTTTGACACAGATTCCCAATTCGGGCATTCAGAACATATAGCACGTTGCTGTAAGCAAGCACATTCTCATTCAAAGTTGCAAGTTACTATGTAGGAACAAGTTTCTATAGGTATTTCAAAGATGCCCAGAACTGAGCTAAACTTGGTATGTGTCCAACTCCTAGAAATAACTTCATGCTCCATCTCCCTTACTTCCAGCTAGTAAGGATCACATAATTCCTAACAAAGTTTTGACACAGATTCCCAATTCGGGCATTCAGAACATATAGCACGTTGCTGCAAGCAAGCACATTCTCATTCAAAGTTGCAAGTTACTATGTAGGAACAAGTTTGTATAGGTATTTCAAAGATGCCCAGAACTGAGCTAAACTTGGTATGTGTCCAACTCCTAGAAATTACTTCATGCCCCATCTCCCTTACTTCCAGCTAGTAAGGATCACATCATTCCTAACAAAGTTTTGACACAGATTCCCAATTCGGGCATTCAGAACATATAGCACGTTGCTCTAAGCAAGCACATTCTCATTCAAAGTTGCAAGTTACTATGTAGGAACAAGTTTGTATAGGTATTTCAAAGATGCCCAGAACTGAGCTAAACTTGGTATGTGTCCAACTCCTAGAAATAACTTCATGCCCCATCTCCCTTACTTCCAGCTAGTAAGGATCACATAATTCCTAACAAAGTTTTGACACAGATTCCCAATTCGGGCATTCAGAACATATAGCACGTTGCTGTAAGCAAGCAGATTCTCATTAAAGATGCAAGTTACTATGTAGGAACAAGTTTGTATAGGTATTTCAAAGATGCCCAGAACTGAGCGAAACTTGGTATGTGACCAACTCCTAGAAATAACTTCATGCCCCATCTCCCTTACTTCCAGCTAGTAAGGATCACATAATTCCTAACAAAGTTTTGACACAGATTGCCAATTCGGGCATTCAGAACATATAGCACGTTGCTGCAAGCAAGCACATTCTCATTCAAAGATGCAAGTTACTATGTAGGAACAAGTTTGTATAGGTATTTCAAAGATGCACAGAACTGAGCTAAACTTGGTATGTGTCCAACTCCTAGAAATAACTTCATGCCCCATCTCCCTTACTTCCAGCTAGTAAGGATCACATAATTCCTAACAAAGTTTTGACACAGATTCCCAATGCGGGCATTCAGAACACATAGCACGTTGCTGTAAGCAAGCACATTTTCATTCAAAGTTGCAAGTTACTATGTAGGAACAAGTTTCTATAGGTATTTCAAAGATGCCCAGAACTGAGCTAAACTTGGTATGTCTCCAACTCCTAGAAATAACTTCATGCCCCATCTCCCTTATTTCCAGCTAGTAAGGATCACATAATTCCTAACAAAGTTTTGACACAGATTCCCTATTCGGGGATTCAGAACATATAGCACGTTGCTGTAAGCAAGCACATTCTCATTCAAAGTTGCAAGTTACTATGTAGGAACAAGTAGTATAGGTATTTCAAAGATGCCCAGAACTGTGCTAAACTTGGTATGTGTCCAACTCCTAGAAATACCTTCATGCCCCAACTCCCTTACTTCCATCTAGTAAGGATCACATAATTCCTAACAAAGTTTTGACACATATTCCCAATTCGGGCATTCGGAACATATAGCACGTTGCTGTAAGCAAGCACATTCTCATTCAAAGTTGCAAGTTACTATGTAGGAACAAGTTTGTATAAGTATTTCAAAGATGCCCAGAACTGAGCTAAACTTGGTATGTGTCCAACTCCTAGAAATAAATTCATGCCATATCTCCCTTACTTCCAGCTAGTAAGGATCACATAATTCCTAACAAAGTTTTGACACAGATTCCCAATTCGGGCATTCAGAACATATAGCACGTTGCTGTAAGCAAGCACATTCTCATTCAAAGATGCAAGTTACTATGTAGGAACAAGTTTGTATAGGTATTTCAAAGATGCCCAGAACTGAGCTAAACTTGGTATGTGTCCAACTCCTAGAAATAACTTCATGCCCCATCTCCCTTACTTCCAGCTAGTAAGGATCACATAATTCCTAACAAAGTTTTGACACAGATTGCCAATTCGGGCATTCAGAACATATAGCACGTTGCTGTAAGCAAGCACATTCTCATTCAAAGATGCAAGTTACTATGTAGGAACAAGTTTGTATAGGTATTTCAAAGATGCCCAGAACTGAGCTAAACTTGGTATGTCTCCAACTCCTAGAAATAACTTCATGCCCCATCTCCCTTACTTCCAGCTAGTAAGGATCACATAATTCCTAACAAAGTTTTGACACAGATTCCCAATTCGGGCATTCAGAACATATAGCACGTTGCTGTAAGCAAGCACATTTTCATTCAAAGTTGCAAGTTACTATGTAGGAACAAGTTTGTATAGGTATTTCAAAGATGCCCAGAACTGAGCTAAACTTGGTATGTGTCCAACTCCTAGAAATAACTTCATGCCCCATCTCCCTTACTTCCAGCTAGTAAGGATCACATAATTCCTAACAAAGTTTTGACACTGATTCCCAATTCGGGCATTCAGAACATATAGCACGTTGCTGTAAGCAAGCACATTTTCATTCAAAGTTGCAAGTTACTATGTAGGAACAAGTTTGTATAGGTATTTCAAAGATGCCCAGAACTGAGCTAAACTTGGTATGTGTCCAACTCCTAGAAATAACTTCATGCCCCATCTCCCTTACTTCCAGCTAGTAAGGATCACATAATTCCTAACAAAGTTTTGACACAGATTCCCAATTCGGGCATTCAGAACGTATAGCACGTTGCTGTAAGCAAGCAGATTCTCATTCAAAGATGCAAGTTACTATGTAGGAACAAGTTTGTATAGGTATTTCAAAGATGCCCAGAACTGAGCTAAACTTGGTATGTGTCCAACTCCTAGAAATAACTTCATGCCCCATCTCCCTTACTTCCAGCTAGTAAGGATCACATAATTCCTAACAAAGTTTTGACACAGATTCCCAATTCGGGCATTCAGAACATATAGCACGTTGCTGTAAGCAAGCATATTCTCATTCAAAGTTGCAAGTTACTATGTAGGAACAAGTTTGTATAGGTATTTCAAAGATGCCCAGAACTGAGCTAAACTTGGTATGTGTCCAACTTCTAGAAATAACTTCATGCCCCATCTCACTTACTTCCAGCTAGTAAGGATCACATAATTCCTAACAAAGTTTTGACACAGATTCCCAATTCGGGCATTCAGAACATATAGCACGTTGCTGTAAGCAAGCACATTTTCATTCAAAGTTGCAAGTTACTATGTAGGAACAAGTTTGTATAGGTATTTCAAAGATGCCCAGAACTGAGCTAAACTTTGTATGTGTCCAACTCCTAGAAATAACTTCATGCCCCATCTCCCTTACTTCCAGCTAGTAAGGATCACATAATTCCTAACAAAGTTTTGACACAGATTCCCAATTCGGCATTCAGAACATATAGCACGTTGCTGTAACCAAGCATATTTTCATTCAAAGTTGCAAGTTACTATGTAGGAACAAGTTTGTATAGGTATTTCAAAGATGCCCAGAACTGAGCTAAACTTGGTATGTGTCCAACTCCTAGAAATAACTTCATGCCCCATCTCCCTTACTTCCAGCTAGTAAGGATCACATAATTCCTAACAAAGTTTTGACACAGATTCCAAATTCGGGCACTCAGAACATATAGCACGTTGCTGTAAGCAAGCAGATTCTCATTCAAAGATGCAAGTTACTATGTAGGAACAAGTTTGTATAGGTATTTCAAAGATGCCCAGAACTGAGCTAAACTTGGTATGTCTCCAACTCCTAGAAATAACTTCATGCCCCATCTCCCTTACTTCCAGCTAGTAAGGATCACATAATTCCTAACAAAGTTTTGACACAGATTCCCTATTCGGGCATTCAGAACATATAGCACGTTGCTGTAAGCAAGCACATTCTCATTCAAAGTTGCAAGTTACTATGTAGGAACAAGTTGTATAGGTATTTCAAAGATGCCCAGAACTGTGCTAAACTTGGTATGTGTCCAACTCCTTGATATACCTTCATGCCCCAACTCCCTTACTTCCATCTAGTAAGGATCACATAATTCCTAACAAAGTTTTGACACATATTCCCAATTCGGGCATTCAGAACATATAGCACGTTGCTGTAAGCAAGCACATTTTCATTCAAAGTTGCAAGTTACTATGTAGGAACAAGTTTGTATAGGTATTTCAAAGATGCCCAGAACTGAGCTAAGCTTGGTATGTGTCCAACTCCTAGATATAACTTCATGCCCCATCTCCCTTACTTCCAGCTAGTAAGGATCACAAAATTCCTAACAAAGTTTTGACACAGATTGCCAATTCGGGCATTCAGTTCATATAGCACGTTGCTGTAAGCAAGCACATTCTCATTCAAAGATGCAAGTTACTATGTAGGAACAAGTTTGTATAGGTATTTCAAAGATGCCCAGAACTGAGCTAAACTTGGTATGTGTCCAACTCCTAGAAATAACTTCATGCCCCATCTCCCTTACTTCCAGCTAGTAAGGATCACATAATTCCTAACAAAGTTTTGACACAGATTCCCAATTCGGGCATTCAGAACATATAGCACGTTGCTGTAAGCAAGCACATTCTCATTCAAAGTTGCAAGTTACTATGTAGGAACAAGTTTGTATAGGTATTTCAAAGATGCCCAGAACTGAGCTAAACTTGGTATGTGTCCAACTCCTAGAAATAACTTCATGCTCCATCTCCCTTACTTCCAGCTAGTAAGGATCACATAATTCCTAACAAAGTTTTGACACAGATTCCCAAATCGGGCATTCAGAACATATAGCACGTTGCTGCAAGCAAGCACATTCTCATTCAAAGTTGCAAGTTACTATGTAGGAACAAGTTTGTATAGGTATTTCAAAGATGCCCAGAACTGAGCTAAACTTGGTATGTGTCCAACTCCTAGATATAACTTCATGCCCCATCTCCCTTACTTCCAGCTAGTAAGGATCACATCATTCCTAACAAAGTTTTGACACAGATTCCCAATTCGGGCATTCAGAACATATAGCACGTTGCTGTAAGCAAGCACATTCTCATTCAAAGTTGCAAGTTACTATGTAGGAACAAGTTTGTATAGGTATTTCAAAGATGCCCAGAACTGAGCTAAACTTGGTATGTGTCCAACTCCTAGAAATAACTTCATGCCCCATCTCACTTACTTCCAGCTAGTAAGGATCACATAATTCCTAACAAAGTTTTGACACAGATTCCGAATTCGGGCATTCAGAACATATAGCACGTTGCTGTAAGCAAGCAGATTCTCATTAAAGATGCAAGTTACTATGTAGGAACAAGTTTGTATAGGTATTTCAAAGATGCCCAGAACTGAGCGAAACTTGGTATGTGACCAACTCCTAGAAATAACTTCATGCCCCATCTCCCTTACTTCCAGCTAGTAAGGATCACATAATTCCTAACAAAGTTTTGACACAGATTGCCAATTCGGGCATTCAGAACATATAGCACGTTGCTGCAAGCAAGCACATTCTCATTCAAAGATGCAAGTTACTATGTAGGAACAAGTTTGTATAGGTATTTCAAAGATGCACAGAACTGAGCTAAACTTGGTATGTGTCCAACTCCTAGAAATAACTTCATGCCCCATCTCCCTTACTTCCAGCTAGTAAGGATCACATAATTCCTAACAAAGTTTTGACACAGATTCCCAATGCGGGCATTCAGAACACATAGCACGTTGCTGTAAGCAAGCACATTTTCATTCAAAGTTGCAAGTTACTATGTAGGAACAAGTTTCTATAGGTATTTCAAAGATGCCCAGAACTGAGCTAAACTTGGTATGTCTCCAACTCCTAGAAATAACTTCATGCCCCATCTCCCTTATTTCCAGCTAGTAAGGATCACATAATTCCTAACAAAGTTTTGACACAGATTCCCTATTCGGGGATTCAGAACATATAGCACGTTGCTGTAAGCAAGCACATTCTCATTCAAAGTTGCAAGTTACTATGTAGGAACAAGTAGTATAGGTATTTCAAAGATGCCCAGAACTGTGCTAAACTTGGTATGTGTCCAACTCCTAGAAATACCTTCATGCCCCAACTCCCTTACTTCCATCTAGTAAGGATCACATAATTCCTAACAAAGTTTTGACACATATTCCCAATTCGGGCATTCGGAACATATAGCACGTTGCTGTAAGCAAGCACATTCTCATTCAAAGTTGCAAGTTACTATGTAGGAACAAGTTTGTATAAGTATTTCAAAGATGCCCAGAACTGAGCTAAACTTGGTATGTGTCCAACTCCTAGAAATAAATTCATGCCCCATCTCCCTTACTTCCAGCTAGTAAGGATCACATAATTCCTAACAAAGTTTTGACACAGATTCCCAATTCGGCATTCAGAACATATAGGACGTTGCTGTAACCAAGCATATTTTCATTCAAAGTTGCAAGTTACTATGTAGGAACAAGTTTGTATAGGTATTTCAAAGATGCCCAGAACTGAGCTAAACTTGGTATGTGTCCAACTCCTAGAAATAACTTCATGCCCCATCTCCCTTACTTCCAGCTAGTAAGGATCACATAATTCCTAACAAAGTTTTGACACAGATTCCAAATTCGGGCACTCAGAACATATAGCACGTTGCTGTAAGCAAGCAGATTCTCATTCAAAGATGCAAGTTACTATGTAGGAACAAGTTTGTATAGGTATTTCAAAGATGCCCAGAACTGAGCTAAACTTGGTATGTCTCCAACTCCTAGAAATAACTTCATGCCCCATCTCCCTTACTTCCAGCTAGTAAGGATCACATAATTCCTAACAAAGTTTTGACACAGATTCCCTATTCGGGCATTCAGAACATATAGCACGTTGCTGTAAGCAAGCACATTCTCATTCAAAGTTGCAAGTTACTATGTAGGAACAAGTTGTATAGGTATTTCAAAGATGCCCAGAACTGTGCTAAACTTGGTATGTGTCCAACTCCTTGATATACCTTCATGCCCCAACTCCCTTACTTCCATCTAGTAAGGATCACATAATTCCTAACAAAGTTTTGACACATATTCCCAATTCGGGCATTCAGAACATATAGCACGTTGCTGTAAGCAAGCACATTTTCATTCAAAGTTGCAAGTTACTATGTAGGAACAAGTTTGTATAGGTATTTCAAAGATGCCCAGAACTGAGCTAAGCTTGGTATGTGTCCAACTCCTAGATATAACTTCATGCCCCATCTCCCTTACTTCCAGCTAGTAAGGATCACAAAATTCCTAACAAAGTTTTGACACAGATTGCCAATTCGGGCATTCAGTTCATATAGCACGTTGCTGTAAGCAAGCACATTCTCATTCAAAGATGCAAGTTACTATGTAGGAACAAGTTTGTATAGGTATTTCAAAGATGCCCAGAACTGAGCTAAACTTGGTATGTGTCCAACTCCTAGAAATAACTTCATGCCCCATCTCCCTTACTTCCAGCTAGTAAGGATCACATAATTCCTAACAAAGTTTTGACACAGATTCCCAATTCGGGCATTCAGAACATATAGCACGTTGCTGTAAGCAAGCACATTCTCATTCAAAGTTGCAAGTTACTATGTAGGAACAAGTTTGTATAGGTATTTCAAAGATGCCCAGAACTGAGCTAAACTTGGTATGTGTCCAACTCCTAGAAATAACTTCATGCTCCATCTCCCTTACTTCCAGCTAGTAAGGATCACATAATTCCTAACAAAGTTTTGACACAGATTCCCAAATCGGGCATTCAGAACATATAGCACGTTGCTGCAAGCAAGCACATTCTCATTCAAAGTTGCAAGTTACTATGTAGGAACAAGTTTGTATAGGTATTTCAAAGATGCCCAGAACTGAGCTAAACTTGGTATGTGTCCAACTCCTAGAAATAACTTCATGCCCCATCTCCCTTACTTCCAGCTAGTAAGGATCACATCATTCCTAACAAAGTTTTGACACAGATTCCCAATTTGGGCATTCAGAACATATAGCACGTTGCTCTAAGCAAGCACATTCTCATTCAAAGTTGCAAGTTACTATGTAGGAACAAGTTTGTATAGGTATTTCAAAGATGCCCAGAACTGAGCTAAACTTGGTATGTGTCCAACTCCTAGAAATAACTTCATGCCCCATCTCACTTACTTCCAGCTAGTAAGGATCACATAATTCCTAACAATGTTTTGACACAGATTCCCAATTCGGGCATTCAGAACATATAGCACGTTGCTGTAAGCAAGCAGATTCTCATTAAAGATGCAAGTTACTATGTAGGAACAAGTTTGTATAGGTATTTCAAAGATGCCCAGAACTGAGCGAAACTTGGTATGTGACCAACTCCTAGAAATAACTTCATGCCCCATCTCCCTTACTTCCAGCTAGTAAGGATCACATAATTCCTAACAAAGTTTTGACACAGATTGCCAATTCGGGCATTCAGAACATATAGCACGTTGCTGCAAGCAAGCACATTCTCATTCAAAGATGCAAGTTACTATGTAGGAACAAGTTTGTATAGGTATTTCAAAGATGCACAGAACTGAGCTAAACTTGGTATGTGTCCAACTCCTAGAAATAACTTCATGCCCCATCTCCCTTACTTCCAGCTAGTAAGGATCACATAATTCCTAACAAAGTTTTGACACAGATTCCCAATGCGGGCATTCAGAACACATAGCACGTTGCTGTAAGCAAGCACATTTTCATTCAAAGTTGCAAGTTACTATGTAGGAACAAGTTTCTATAGGTATTTCAAAGATGCCCAGAACTGAGCTAAACTTGGTATGTCTCCAACTCCTAGAAATAACTTCATGCCCCATCTCCCTTATTTCCAGCTAGTAAGGATCACATAATTCCTAACAAAGTTTTGACACAGATTCCCTATTCGGGCATTCAGAACATATAGCACGTTGCTGTAAGCAAGCACATTCTCATTCAAAGTTGCAAGTTACTATGTAGGAACAAGTAGTATAGGTATTTCAAAGATGCCCAGAACTGTGCTAAACTTGGTATGTGTCCAACTCCTAGAAATAACTTCATGCCCCAACTCCCTTACTTCCATCTAGTAAGGATCACATAATTCCTAACAAAGTTTTGACACATATTCCCAATTCGGGCATTCGGAACATATAGCACGTTGCTGTAAGCAAGCACATTCTCATTCAAAGTTGCAAGTTACTATGTAGGAACAAGTTTGTATAAGTATTTCAAAGATGCCCAGAACTGAGCTAAACTTGGTATGTGTCCAACTCCTAGAAATAAATTCATGCCCCATCTCCCTTACTTCCAGCTAGTAAGGATCACATAATTCCTAACAAAGTTTTGACACAGATTCCCAATTCGGGCATTCAGAACATATAGCACGTTGCTGTAAGCAAGCACATTCTCATTCAAAGATGCAAGTTACTATGTAGGAACAAGTTTGTATAGGTATTTCAAAGATGCCCAGAACTGAGCTAAACTTGGTATGTGTCCAACTCCTAGAAATAACTTCATGCCCCATCTCCCTTACTTCCAGCTAGTAAGGATCACATAATTCCTAACAAAGTTTTGACACAGATTGCCAATTCGGGCATTCAGAACATATAGCACGTTGCTGTAAGCAAGCAGATTCTCATTCAAAGATGCAAGTTACTATGTAGGAACAAGTTTGTATAGGTATTTCAAAGATGCCCAGAACTGAGCTAAACTTGGTATGTCTCCAACTCCTAGAAATAACTTCATGCCCCATCTCCCTTACTTCCAGCTAGTAAGGATCACATAATTCCTAACAAAGTTTTGACACAGATTCCCAATTCGGGCATTCAGAACATATAGCACGTTGCTGTAAGCAAGCACATTTTCATTCAAAGTTGCAAGTTACTATGTAGGAACAAGTTTGTATAGGTATTTCAAAGATGCCCAGAACTGAGCTAAACTTGGTATGTGTCCAACTCCTAGAAATAACTTCATGCCCCATCTCCCTTACTTCCAGCTAGTAAGGATCACATAATTCCTAACAAAGTTTTGACACTGATTCCCAATTCGGGCATTCAGAACATATAGCACGTTGCTGTAAGCAAGCACATTTTCATTCAAAGTTGCAAGTTACTATGTAGGAACAAGTTTGTATAGGTATTTCAAAGATGCCCAGAACTGAGCTAAACTTGGTATGTGTCCAACTCCTAGAAATAACTTCATGCCCCATCTCCCTTACTTCCAGCTAGTAAGGATCACATAATTCCTAACAAAGTTTTGACACAGATTCCCAATTCGGGCATTCAGAACGTATAGCACGTTGCTGTAAGCAAGCAGATTCTCATTCAAAGATGCAAGTTACTATGTAGGAACAAGTTTGTATAGGTATTTCAAAGATGCCCAGAACTGAGCTAAACTTGGTATGTGTCCAACTCCTAGAAATAACTTCATGCCCCATCTCCCTTACTTCCAGCTAGTAAGGATCACATAATTCCTAACAAAGTTTTGACACAGATTCCCAATTCGGGCATTCAGAACATATAGCACGTTGCTGTAAGCAAGCACATTCTCATTCAAAGTTGCAAGTTACTATGTAGGAACAAGTTTGTATAGGTATTTCAAAGATGCCCAGAACTGAGCTAAACTTGGTATGTGTCCAACTCCTAGAAATAACTTCATGCCCCATCTCCCTTACTTCCAGCTAGTAAGGATCACATAATTCCTAACAAAGTTTTGACACAGATTGCCAATTCGGGCATTCAGAAGATATAGCACCTTGCTGTAAGCAAGCACATTCTCATTCAAAGTTGCAAGTTACTATGTAGGAACAAGTTTGTATAGGTATTTCAAAGATGCCCAGAACTGAGCTAAACTTGGTATGTGTCCAACTCCTAGAAATAACTTCATGCCCCATCTCCCTTACTTCCAGCTAGTAAGGATCACATAATTCCTAACAAAGTTTTGACACAGATTCCCAATTCGGGCATTCAGAACATATAGCACGTTGCTGTAAGCAAGCACATTCTCATTCAAAGTTGCAAGTTACTATGTAGGAACAAGTTTGTATAGGTATTTCAAAGATGCCCAGAACTGAGCTAAACTTGGTATGTGTCCAACTCCTAGAAATAACTTCATGCCCCATCTCCCTTACTTCCAGCTAGTAAGGATCACATAATTCCTAACAAAGTTTTGACACAGATTCCCAATTCGGGCATTCAGAACATATAGCACGTTGCTGCAAGCAAGCAGATTCTCATTCAAAGATGCAAGTTACTATGTAGGAACAAGTTTGTATAGGTATTTCAAAGATGCCCAGAACTGAGCTAAACTTGGTATGTGTCCAACTCCTAGAAATAACTTCATGCCCCATCTCCCTTACTGCCAGCTAGTAAGGATCACATAATTCCTAACAAAGTTTTGACACAGATTCCCAATTCGGGCATTCAGAACATATAGCACGTTGCTGTAAAGAAGCACATTCTCATTCAAAGTTGCAAGTTACTATGTAGGAACAAGTTTGTATAGGTATTTCAAAGATGCCCAGAACTGAGCTAAACTTGGTATGTGTCCAACTCCTAGAAATAACTTCATGCCCCATCTCCCTTACTTCCAGCTAGTAAGGATCACGTAATTCCTAACAAAGTTTTGACACAGATTGCCAATTCGGGCATTCAGAACATATAGCACGTTGCTGTAAGCAAGCACATTCTCATTCAAAGATGCAAGTTACTATGTAGGAACAAGTTTGTATAGGTATTTCAAAGATGCCCAGAACTGAGCTAAACTTGGTATGTCTCCAACTCCAAGAAATAACTTCATGCCCCATCTCCCTTACTTCCAGCTAGTAAGGATCACATAATTCCTAACAAAGTTTTGACACAGATTCCCAATTCGGGCATTCAGAACATATAGCACGTTGCTGTAAGCAAGCACATTCTCATTCAAAGTTGCAAGTTACTATGTAGGAACAAGTTTGTATAGGTATTTCAAAGATGCCCAGAACTGAGCTAAACTTGGTATGTGTCCAACTCCTAGAAATAACTTCATGCCCCATCTCCCTTACTTCCAGCTAGTAAGGATCACATAATTCCTAACAAAGTTTTGACACAGATTGCCAATTCGGGCATTCAGAACATATAGCACCTTGCTGTAAGCAAGCACATTCTCATTCAAAGTTGCAAGTTACTATGTAGGAACAAGTTTGTATAGGTATTTCAAAGATGCCCAGAACTGAGCTAAACTTGGTATGTGTCCAACTCCTAGAAATAACTTCATGCCCCATCTCCCTTACTTCCAGCTAGTAAGGATCACATAATTCCTAACAAAGTTTTGACACAGATTCCCAATTCGGGCATTCAGAACATATACCACGTTGCTGTAAGCAAGCACATTCTCATTCAAAGTTGCAAGTTACTATGTAGGAACAAGTTTGTATAGGTATTTCAAAGATGCCCAGAACTGAGCTAAACTTGGTATGTGTCCAACTCCTAGAAATAACTTCATGCCCCATCTCCCTTACTTCCAGCTAGTAAGGATCACATAATTCCTAACAAAGTTTTGACACAGATTCCCAATTCGGGCATTCAGAACATATAGCACGTTGCTGTAAGCAAGCACATTCTCATTCAAAGTTGCAAGTTACTATGTAGGAACAAGTTTGTATAGGTATTTCAAAGATGCCCAGAACTGAGCTAAACTTGGTATGTGTCCAACTCCTAGAAATAACTTCATGCCCCATCTCCCTTACTTCCAGCTAGTAAGGATCACATAATTCCTAACAAAGTTTTGACACAGATTGCCAATTCGGGCATTCAGAAGATATAGCACCTTGCTGTAAGCAAGCACATTCTCATTCAAAGTTGCAAGTTACTATGTAGGAACAAGTTTGTATAGGTATTTCAAAGATGCCCAGAACTGAGCTAAACTTGGTATGTGTCCAACTCCTAGAAATAACTTCATGCCCCATCTCCCTTACTTCCAGCTAGTAAGGATCACATAATTCCTAACAAAGTTTTGACACAGATTCCCAATTCGGGCATTCAGAACATATAGCACGTTGCTGTAAGCAAGCACATTCTCATTCAAAGTTGCAAGTTACTATGTAGGAACAAGTTTGTATAGGTATTTCAAAGATGCCCAGAACTGAGCTAAACTTGGTATGTGTCCAACTCCTAGAAATAACTTCATGCCCCATCTCCCTTACTTCCAGCTAGTAAGGATCACATAATTCCTAACAAAGTTTTGACACAGATTGCCAATTCGGGCATTCAGAACATATAGCACGTTGCTGTAAGCAAGCACATTCTCATTCAAAGATGCAAGTTACTATGTAGGAACAAGTTTGTATAGGTATTTCAAAGATGCCCAGAACTGAGCTAAACTTGGTATGTCTCCAACTCCTAGAAATAACTTCATGCCCCATCTCCCTTACTTCCAGCTAGTAAGGATCACATAATTCCTAACAAAGTTTTGACACAGATTCCCAATTCGGGCATTCAGAACATATAGCACGTTGCTGTAAGCAAGCACATTTTCATTCAAAGTTGCAAGTTACTATGTAGGAACAAGTTTGTATAGGTATTTCAAAGATGCCCAGAACTGAGCTAAACTTGGTATGTGTCCAACTCCTAGAAATAACTTCATGCCACATCTCCCTTACTTCCAGCTAGTAAGGATCACATAATTCCTAACAAAGTTTTGACACAGATTCCCAATTCGGGCATTCAGAACATATAGCACGTTGCTGTAAGCAAGCACATTTTCATTCAAAGTTGCAAGTTACTATGTAGGAACAAGTTTGTATAGGTATTTCAAAGATGCCCAGAACTGAGCTAAACTTGGTATGTGTCCAACTCCTAGAAATAACTTCATGCCCCATCTCCCTTACTTCCAGCTAGTAAGGATCACATAATTCCTAACAAAGTTTTGACACAGATTCCCAATTCGGGCATTCAGAACGTATAGCACGTTGCTGTAAGCAAGCAGATTCTCATTCAAAGATGCAAGTTACTATGTAGGAACAAGTTTGTATAGGTATTTCAAAGATGCCCAGAACTGAGCTAAACTTGGTATGTGTCCAACTCCTAGAAATAACTTCATGCCCCATCTCCCTTACTTCCAGCTAGTAAGGATCACATAATTCCTAACAAAGTTTTGACACAGATTGCCAATTCGGGCATTCAGAAGATATAGCACCTTGCTGTAAGCAAGCACATTCTCATTCAAAGTTGCAAGTTACTATGTAGGAACAAGTTTGTATAGGTATTTCAAAGATGCCCAGAACTGAGCTAAACTTGGTATGTGTCCAACTCCTAGAAATAACTTCATGCCCCATCTCCCTTACTTCCAGCTAGTAAGGATCACATAATTCCTAACAAAGTTTTGACACAGATTCCCAATTCGGGCATTCAGAACATATAGCACGTTGCTGTAAGCAAGCACATTCTCATTCAAAGTTGCAAGTTACTATGTAGGAACAAGTTTGTATAGGTATTTCAAAGATGCCCAGAACTGAGCTAAACTTGGTATGTGTCCAACTCCTAGAAATAACTTCATGCCCCATCTCCCTTACTTCCAGCTAGTAAGGATCACATAATTCCTAACAAAGTTTTGACACAGATTCCCAATTCGGGCATTCAGAACATATAGCACGTTGCTGCAAGCAAGCAGATTCTCATTCAAAGATGCAAGTTACTATGTAGGAACAAGTTTGTATAGGTATTTCAAAGATGCCCAGAACTGAGCTAAACTTGGTATGTGTCCAACTCCTAGAAATAACTTCATGCCCCATCTCCCTTACTGCCAGCTAGTAAGGATCACATAATTCCTAACAAAGTTTTGACACAGATTGCCAATTCGGGCATTCAGAACATATAGCACGTTGCTGTAAAGAAGCACATTCTCATTCAAAGTTGCAAGTTACTATTTAGGAACAAGTTTGTATAGGTATTTCAAAGATGCCCAGAACTGAGCTAAACTTGGTATGTGTCCAACTCCTAGAAATAACTTCATGCCCCATCTCCCTTACTTCCAGCTAGTAAGGATCACGTAATTCCTAACAAAGTTTTGACACAGATTGCCAATTCGGGCATTCAGAACATATAGCACGTTGCTGTAAGCAAGCACATTCTCATTCAAAGATGCAAGTTACTATGTAGGAACATGTTTGTATAGGTATTTCAAAGATGCCCAGAACTGAGCTAAACTTGGTATGTCTCCAACTCCAAGAAATAACTTCATGCCCCATCTCCCTTACTTCCAGCTAGTAAGGATCACATAATTCCTAACAAAGTTTTGACACAGATTCCCAATTCGGGCATTCAGAACATATAGCACGTTGCTGTAAGCAAGCACATTCTCATTCAAAGTTGCAAGTTACTATGTAGGAACAAGTTTGTATAGGTATTTCAAAGATGCCCAGAACTGAGCTAAACTTGGTATGTGTCCAACTCCTAGAAATAACTTCATGCCCCATCTCCCTTACTTCCAGCTAGTAAGGATCACATAATTCCTAACAAAGTTTTGACACAGATTGCCAATTCGGGCATTCAGAACATATAGCACCTTGCTGTAAGCAAGCACATTCTCATTCAAAGTTGCAAGTTACTATGTAGGAACAAGTTTGTATAGGTATTTCAAAGATGCCCAGAACTGAGCTAAACTTGGTATGTGTCCAACTCCTAGAAATAACTTCATGCCCCATCTCCCTTACTTCCAGCTAGTAAGGATCACATAATTCCTAACAAAGTTTTGACACAGATTCCCAATTCGGGCATTCAGAACATATAGCACGTTGCTGTAAGCAAGCACATTCTCATTCAAAGTTGCAAGTTACTATGTAGGAACAAGTTTGTATAGGTATTTCAAAGATGCCCAGAACTGAGCTAAACTTGGTATGTGTCCAACTCCTAGAAATAACTTCATGCCCCATCTCCCTTACTTCCAGCTAGTAAGGATCACATAATTCCTAACAAAGTTTTGACACAGATTCCCAATTCGGGCATTCAGAACATATAGCACGTTGCTGTAAGCAAGCACATTCTCATTCAAAGTTGCAAGTTACTATGTAGGAACAAGTTTGTATAGGTATTTCAAAGATGCCCAGAACTGAGCTAAACTTGGTATGTGTCCAACTCCTAGAAATAACTTCATGCCCCATCTCCCTTACTTCCAGCTAGTAAGGATCACATAATTCCTAACAAAGTTTTGACACAGATTGCCAATTTGGGCATTCAGAAGATATAGCACCTTGCTGTAAGCAAGCACATTCTCATTCAAAGTTGCAAGTTACTATGTAGGAACAAGTTTGTATAGGTATTTCAAAGATGCCCAGAACTGAGCTAAACTTGGTATGTGTCCAACTCCTAGAAATAACTTCATGCCCCATCTCCCTTACTTCCAGCTAGTAAGGATCACATAATTCCTAACAAAGTTTTGACACAGATTCCCAATTCGGGCATTCAGAACATATAGCACGTTGCTGTAAGCAAGCACATTCTCATTCAAAGTTGCAAGTTACTATGTAGGAACAAGTTTGTATAGGTATTTCAAAGATGCCCAGAACTGAGCTAAACTTGGTATGTGTCCAACTCCTAGAAATAACTTCATGCCCCATCTCCCTTACTTCCAGCTAGTAAGGATCACATAATTCCTAACAAAGTTTTGACACAGATTCCCAATTCGGGCATTCAGAACATATAGCACGTTGCTGCAAGCAAGCAGATTCTCATTCAAAGATGCAAGTTACTATGTAGGAACAAGTTTGTATAGGTATTTCAAAGATGCCCAGAACTGAGCTAAACTTGGTATGTGTCCAACTCCTAGAAATAACTTCATGCCCCATCTCCCTTACTGCCAGCTAGTAAGGATCACATAATTCCTAACAAAGTTTTGACACAGATTCCCAATTCGGGCATTCAGAACATATAGCACGTTGCTGTAAAGAAGCACATTCTCATTCAAAGTTGCAAGTTACTATGTAGGAACAAGTTTGTATAGGTATTTCAAAGATGCCCAGAACTGAGCTAAACTTGGTATGTGTCCAACTCCTAGAAATAACTTCATGCCCCATCTCCCTTACTTCCAGCTAGTAAGGATCACGTAATTCCTAACAAAGTTTTGACACAGATTGCCAATTCGGGCATTCAGAACATATAGCACGTTGCTGTAAGCAAGCACATTCTCATTCAAAGATGCAAGTTACTATGTAGGAACAAGTTTGTATAGGTATTTCAAAGATGCCCAGAACTGAGCTAAACTTGGTATGTCTCCAACTCCAAGAAATAACTTCATGCCCCATCTCCCTTACTTCCAGCTAGTAAGGATCACATAATTCCTAACAAAGTTTTGACACAGATTCCCAATTCGGGCATTCAGAACATATAGCACGTTGCTGTAAGCAAGCACATTCTCATTCAAAGTTGCAAGTTACTATGTAGGAACAAGTTTGTATAGGTATTTCAAAGATGCCCAGAACTGAGCTAAACTTGGTATGTCTCCAACTCCAAGAAATAACTTCATGCCCCATCTCCCTTACTTCCAGCTAGTAAGGATCACATAATTCCTAACAAAGTTTTGACACAGATTGCCAATTCGGGCATTCAGAACATATAGCACGTTGCTGTAAGCAAGCACATTCTCATTCAAAGTTGCAAGTTACTATGTAGGAACAAGTTTGTATAGGTATTTCAAAGATGCCCAGAACTGAGCTAAACTTGGTATGTGTCCAACTCCTAGAAATAACTTCATGCCCCATCTCCCTTACTTCCAGCTAGTAAGGATCACATAATTCCTAACAAAGTTTTGACACAGATTCCCAATTCGGGCATTCAGAACATATAGCACGTTGCTGTAAGCAAGCACATTCTCATTCAAAGTTGCAAGTTACTATGTAGGAACAAGTTTGTATAGGTATTTCAAAGATGCCCAGAACTGAGCTAAACTTGGTATGTGTCCAACTCCTAGAAATAACTTCATGCCCCATCTCCCTTACTTCCAGCTAGTAAGGATCACATAATTCCTAACAAAGTTTTGACACAGATTCCCAATTCGGGCATTCAGAACATATAGCACGTTGCTGCAAGCAAGCAGATTCTCATTCAAAGATGCAAGTTACTATGTAGGAACAAGTTTGTATAGGTATTTCAAAGATGCCCAGAACTGAGCTAAACTTGGTATGTGTCCAACTCCTAGAAATAACTTCATGCCCCATCTCCCTTACTTCCAGCTAGTAAGGATCACATAATTCCTAACAAAGTTTTGACACAGATTGCCAATTCGGGCATTCAGAACATATAGCACGTTGCCGTAAGCAAGCACATTCTCATTCAAAGATGCAAGTTTCTATGTAGGAACAAGTTTGTATAGGTATTTCAAAGATGCCCAGAACTGAGCTAAACTTGGTATGTGTCCAACTCCTAGAAATAACTTCATGCCCCATCTCCCTTACTTCCAGCTAGTAAGGATCACATAATTCCTAACAAAGTTTTGACACAGATTGCCAATACGGGCATTCAGAACATATAGCACGTTGCTGTAAGCAAGCACATTCTCATTCAAAGTTGCAAGTTACTATGTAGGAACAAGTTTGTATAGGTATTTCAAAGATGCCCAGAACTGAGCTAAACTTGGTATGTGTCCAACTCCTAGAAATAACTTCATGCCCCATCTCCCTTACTTCCAGCTAGTAAGGATCACATAATTCCTAACAAAGTTTTGACACAGATTGCCAATTGGGGCATTCAGAACATATAGCACGTTGCTGTAAGCAAGCACATTCTCATTCAAAGATGCAAGTTACTATGAAGGAACAAGTTTGTATAGGTATTTCAAAGATGCCCAGAACTGAGCTAAACTTGGTATGTCTCCAACTCCAAGAAATAACTTCATGCCCCATCTCCCTTACTTCCAGCTAGTAAGGATCACATAATTCCTAACAAAGTTTTGACACAGATTCCCAATTCGGGCATTCAGAACATATAGCACGTTGCTGTAAGCAAGCACATTCTCATTCAAAGTTGCAAGTTACAATGTAGGAACAAGTTTGTATAGGTATTTCAAAGATGCCCAGAACTGAGCTAAAGTTGGTATGTGTCCAACTCCTAGAAATAACTTCATGCCCCATCTCCCTTACTTCCAGCTAGTAAGGATCACATAATTCCTAACAAAGTTTTGACACAGATTCCCAATTCGGGCATTCAGAACATATAGCACGTTGCTGTAAGCAAGCACATTTTCATTCAAAGTTGCAAGTTACTATGTAGGAACAAGTTTGTATAGGTATTTCAAAGATGCCCAGAACTGAGCTAAACTTTGTATGTGTCCAACTCCTAGAAATAACTTCATGCCCCATCTCCCTTACTTCCAGCTAGTAAGGATCACATAATTCCTAACAAAGTTTTGACACAGATTGCCAATTCGGGCATTCAGAACATATAGAACCTTGCTGTAAGCAAGCACATTCTCATTCAAAGTTGCAAGTTACTATGTAGGAACAAGTTTGTATAGGTATTTCAAAGATGCCCAGAACTGAGCTAAACTTGGTATGTGTCCAACTCCTAGAAATAACTTCATGCCCCATCTCCCTTACTTCCAGCTAGTAAGGATCACATAATTCCTAACAAAGTTTTGACACAGATTCCCAATTCGGGCATTCAGAACATATAGCACGTTGCTGTAAGCAAGCACATTCTCATTCAAAGTTGCAAGTTACAATGTAGGAACAAGTTTGTATAGGTATTTCAAAGATGCCCAGAACTGAGCTAAAGTTGGTATGTGTCCAACTCCTAGAAATAACTTCATGCCCCATCTCCCTTACTTCCAGCTAGTAAGGATCACATAATTCCTAACAAAGTTTTGACACAGATTCCCAATTCGGGCATTCAGAACATATAGCACGTTGCTGTAAGCAAGCACATTCTCATTCAAAGTTGCAAGTTACTATGTAGGAACAAGTTTGTATAGGTATTTCGAAGATGCCCAGAACTGAGCTAAACTTGGTATGTGTCCAACTCCTAGAAATAACTTCATGCCCCATCTCCCTTACTTCCAGCTAGTAAGGATCACATAATTCCTAACAAAGTTTTGACACAGATTCCCAATTCGGGCATTCAGAACATATAGCACGTTGCTGCAAGCAAGCAGATTCTCATTCAAAGATGCAAGTTACTATGTAGGAACAAGTTTGTATAGGTATTTCAAAGATGCCCAGAACTGAGCTAAACTTGGTATGTGTCCAACTCCTAGAAATAACTTCATGCCCCATCTCCCTTACTTCCAGCTAGTAAGGATCACATAATTCCTAACAAAGTTTTGACACAGATTGCCAATTGGGGCATTCAGAACATATAGCACGTTGCCGTAAGCAAGCACATTCTCATTCAAAGATGCAAGTTACTATGTAGGAACAAGTTTGTATAGGTATTTCAAAGATGCCCAGAACTGAGCTAAACTTGGTATGTGTCCAACTCCTAGAAATAACTTCATGCCCCATCTCCCTTACTTCCAGGTGGTAAGGATCACATAATTCCTAACAAAGTTTTGACACAGATTCCCAAATCGGGCATTCGGAACATATAGCACGTTGCTGTAAGCAAGCACATTTTCATTCAAAGTTGCAAGTTACTAGGTAGGAACAAGTTTGTATAGGTATTTCAAAGATGCCCAGAACTGAGCTAAACTTGGTATGTGTCCAACTCCTAGAAATAACTTCATGCCCCATCTCCCTTACTTTCAGCTAGTAAGGATCACATAATTCCTAACAAAGTTTTGACACAGATTACCAATTCGGGCATTCAGAACATATAGCACGTTGCTGTAAGCAAGCACATTTTCATTCAAAGTTGCAAGTTACTATGTAGGAACAAGTTTGTATAGGTATTTCAAAGATGCCCAGAACTGAGCTAAACTTGGTATGTGTCCAACTCCTAGAAATAACTTCATGCCCCATCTCCCTTACTTCCAGCTAGTAAGGATCACATAATTCCTAACAAAGTTTTGACACAGATTCCCAATTCGGGCATTCAGAACATATAGCACGTTGCTGTAAAGAAGCACATTCTCATTCAAAGTTGCAAGTTACTATGTAGGAACAAGTTTGTATAGGTATTTCAAAGATGCCCAGAACTGAGCTAAACTTGGTATGTGTCCAACTCCTAGAAATAACTTCATGCCCCATCTCCCTTACTTCCAGCTAGTAAGGATCACATAATTCCTAACAAAGTTTTGACACAGATTGCCAATTCGGGCATTCAGAACATATAGCACGTTGCTGTAAGCAAGCACATTCTCATTCAAAGATGCAAGTTACTATGTAGGAACAAGTTTGTATAGGTATTTCAAAGATGCCCAGAACTGAGCTAAACTTGGTATGTCTCCAACTCCAAGAAATAACTTCATGCCCCATCTCCCTTACTTCCAGCTAGTAAGGATCACATAATTCCTAACAAAGTTTTGACACAGATTCCCAATTCGGGCATTCAGAACATATAGCACCTTGCTGTAAGCAAGCACATTCTCATTCAAAGTTGCAAGTTACTATGTAGGAACAAGTTTGTATAGGTATTTCAAAGATGCCCAGAACTGAGCTAAACTTGGTATGTGTCCAACTCCTAGAAATAACTTCATGCCCCATCTCCCTTACTTCCAGCTAGTAAGGATCACATAATTCCTAACAAAGTTTTGACACAGATTCCCAATTCGGGCATTCAGAACATATAGCACGTTGCTGTAAGCAAGCACATTCTCATTCAAAGATGCAAGTTACTATGTAGGAACAAGTTTGTATAGGTATTTCAAAGATGCCCAGAACTGAGCTAAACTTGGTATGTGTCCAACTCCTAGAAATAACTTCATGCCCCATCTCCCTTACTTCCAGCTAGTAAGGATCACATAATTCCTAACAAAGTTTTGACACAGATTGCCAATTCGGGCATTCAGAACATATAGCACCTTGCTGTAAGCAAGCACATTCTCATTCAAAGTTGCAAGTTACTATGTAGGAACAAGTTTGTATAGGTATTTCAAAGATGCCCAGAACTGAGCTAAACTTGGTATGTGTCCAACTCCTAGAAATAACTTCATGCCCCATCTCCCTTACTTCCAGCTAGTAAGGATCACATAATTCCTAACAAAGTTTTGACACAGATTCCCAATTCGGGCATTCAGAACATATAGCACGTTGCTGTAAGCAAGCACATTCTCATTCAAAGTTGCAAGTTACTATGTAGGAACAAGTTTGTATAGGTATTTCAAAGACGCCCAGAACTGAGCTAAACTTGGTATGTGTCCAACTCCTAGAAATAACTTCATGCCCCATCTCCCTTACTTCCAGCTAGTAAGGATCACATAATTCCTAACAAAGTTTTGACACAGATTCCCAATTCGGGCATTCAGAACATATAGCACGTTGCTGCAAGCAAGCAGATTCTCATTCAAAGATGCAAGTTACTATGTAGGAACAAGTTTGTATAGGTATTTCAAAGATGCCCAGAACTGAGCTAAACTTGGTATGTGTCCAACTCCTAGAAATAACTTCATGCCCCATCTCCCTTACTTCCAGCTAGTAAGGATCACATAATTCCTAACAAAGTTTTGACACAGATTGCCAATTCGGGCATTCAGAACATATAGCACGTTGCCGTAAGCAAGCACATTCTCATTCAAAGATGCAAGTTTCTATGTAGGAACAAGTTTGTATAGGTATTTCAAAGATGCCCAGAACTGAGCTAAACTTGGTATGTGTCCAACTCCTAGAAATAACTTCATGCCCCATCTCCCTTACTTCCAGCTAGTAAGGATCACATAATTCCTAACAAAGTTTTGACACAGATTGCCAATTCGGGCATTCAGAACATATAGCACGTTGCTGTAAGCAAGCACATTCTCATTCAAAGTTGCAAGTTACTATGTAGGAACAAGTTTGTATAGGTATTTCAAAGATGCCCAGAACTGAGCTAAACTTGGTATGTGTCCAACTCCTAGAAATAACTTCATGCCCCATCTCCCTTACTTCCAGCTAGTAAGGATCACATAATTCCTAACAAAGTTTTGACACAGATTGCCAATTGGGGCATTCAGAACATATAGCACGTTGCTGTAAGCAAGCACATTCTCATTCAAAGATGCAAGTTACTATGAAGGAACAAGTTTGTATAGGTATTTCAAAGATGCCCAGAACTGAGCTAAACTTGGTATGTCTCCAACTCCAAGAAATAACTTCATGCCCCATCTCCCTTACTTCCAGCTAGTAAGGATCACATAATTCCTAACAAAGTTTTGACACAGATTCCCAATTCGGGCATTCAGAACATATAGCACGTTGCTGTAAGCAAGCACATTCTCATTCAAAGTTGCAAGTTACAATGTAGGAACAAGTTTGTATAGGTATTTCAAAGATGCCCAGAACTGAGCTAAAGTTGGTATGTGTCCAACTCCTAGAAATAACTTCATGCCCCATCTCCCTTACTTCCAGCTAGTAAGGATCACATAATTCCTAACAAAGTTTTGACACAGATTCCCAATTCGGGCATTCAGAACATATAGCACGTTGCTGTAAGCAAGCACATTTTCATTCAAAGTTGCAAGTTACTATGTAGGAACAAGTTTGTATAGGTATTTCAAAGATGCCCAGAACTGAGCTAAACTTTGTATGTGTCCAACTCCTAGAAATAACTTCATGCCCCATCTCCCTTACTTCCAGCTAGTAAGGATCACATAATTCCTAACAAAGTTTTGACACAGATTGCCAATTCGGGCATTCAGAACATATAGCACCTTGCTGTAAGCAAGCACATTCTCATTCAAAGTTGCAAGTTACTATGTAGGATCAAGTTTGTATAGGTATTTCAAAGATGCCCAGAACTGAGCTAAACTTAGTATGTGTCCAACTCCTAGAAATAACTTCATGCCCCATCTCCCTTACTTCCAGCTAGTAAGGATCACATAATTCCTAACAAAGTTTTGACACAGATTGCCAATTGGGGCATTCAGAACATATAGCACGTTGCTGTAAGCAAGCACATTCTCATTCAAAGATGCAAGTTACTATGAAGGAACAAGTTTGTATAGGTATTTCAAAGATGCCCAGAACTGAGCTAAACTTGGTATGTCTCCAACTCCAAGAAATAACTTCATGCCCCATCTCCCTTACTTCCAGCTAGTAAGGATCACATAATTCCTAACAAAGTTTTGACACAGATTCCCAATTCGGGCATTCAGAACATATAGCACGTTGCTGTAAGCAAGCACATTCTCATTCAAAGTTGCAAGTTACAATGTAGGAACAAGTTTGTATAGGTATTTCAAAGATGCCCAGAACTGAGCTAAAGTTGGTATGTGTCCAACTCCTAGAAATAACTTCATGCCCCATCTCCCTTACTTCCAGCTAGTAAGGATCACATAATTCCTAACAAAGTTTTGACACAGATTCCCAATTCGGGCATTCAGAACATATAGCACGTTGCTGTAAGCAAGCACATTCTCATTCAAAGTTGCAAGTTACTATGTAGGAACAAGTTTGTATAGGTATTTCGAAGATGCCCAGAACTGAGCTAAACTTGGTATGTGTCCAACTCCTAGAAATAACTTCATGCCCCATCTCCCTTACTTCCAGCTAGTAAGGATCACATAATTCCTAACAAAGTTTTGACACAGATTCCCAATTCGGGCATTCAGAACATATAGCACGTTGCTGCAAGCAAGCAGATTCTCATTCAAAGATGCAAGTTACTATGTAGGAACAAGTTTGTATAGGTATTTCAAAGATGCCCAGAACTGAGCTAAACTTGGTATGTGTCCAACTCCTAGAAATAACTTCATGCCCCATCTCCCTTACTTCCAGCTAGTAAGGATCACATAATTCCTAACAAAGTTTTGACACAGATTGCCAATTGGGGCATTCAGAACATATAGCACGTTGCCGTAAGCAAGCACATTCTCATTCAAAGATGCAAGTTACTATGTAGGAACAAGTTTGTATAGGTATTTCAAAGATGCCCAGAACTGAGCTAAACTTGGTATGTGTCCAACTCCTAGAAATAACTTCATGCCCCATCTCCCTTACTTCCAGGTGGTAAGGATCACATAATTCCTAACAAAGTTTTGACACAGATTCCCAAATCGGGCATTCGGAACATATAGCACGTTGCTGTAAGCAAGCACATTTTCATTCAAAGTTGCAAGTTACTAGGTAGGAACAAGTTTGTATAGGTATTTCAAAGATGCCCAGAACTGAGCTAAACTTGGTATGTGTCCAACTCCTAGAAATAACTTCATGCCCCATCTCCCTTACTTCCAGCTAGTAAGGATCACATAATTCCTAACAAAGTTTTGACACAGATTCCCAATTCGGGCATTCAGAACATATAGCACGTTGCTGTAAGCAAGCACATTCTCATTCAAAGATGCAAGTTACTATGTAGGAACAAGTTTGTATAGGTATTTCAAAGATGCCCAGAACTGAGCTAAACTTGGTATGTGTCCAACTCCTAGAAATAACTTCATGCCCCATCTCCCTTACTTCCAGCTAGTAAGGATCACATAATTCCTAACAAAGTTTTGACACAGATTGCCAATTCGGGCATTCAGAACATATAGCACCTTGCTGTAAGCAAGCACATTCTCATTCAAAGTTGCAAGTTACTATGTAGGAACAAGTTTGTATAGGTATTTCAAAGATGCCCAGAACTGAGCTAAACTTGGTATGTGTCCAACTCCTAGAAATAACTTCATGCCCCATCTCCCTTACTTCCAGCTAGTAAGGATCACATAATTCCTAACAAAGTTTTGACACAGATTCCCAATTCGGGCATTCAGAACATATAGCACGTTGCTGTAAGCAAGCACATTCTCATTCAAAGTTGCAAGTTACTATGTAGGAACAAGTTTGTATAGGTATTTCAAAGATGCCCAGAACTGAGCTAAACTTGGTATGTGTCCAACTCCTAGAAATAACTTCATGCCCCATCTCCCTTACTTCCAGCTAGTAAGGATCACATAATTCCTAACAAAGTTTTGACACAGATTCCCAATTCGGGCATTCAGAACATATAGCACGTTGCTGCAAGCAAGCAGATTCTCATTCAAAGATGCAAGTTACTATGTAGGAACAAGTTTGTATAGGTATTTCAAAGATGCCCAGAACTGAGCTAAACTTGGTATGTGTCCAACTCCTAGAAATAACTTCATGCCCCATCTCCCTTACTTCCAGCTAGTAAGGATCACATAATTCCTAACAAAGTTTTGACACAGATTGCCAATTCGGGCATTCAGAACATATAGCACGTTGCCGTAAGCAAGCACATTCTCATTCAAAGATGCAAGTTTCTATGTAGGAACAAGTTTGTATAGGTATTTCAAAGATGCCCAGAACTGAGCTAAACTTGGTATGTGTCCAACTCCTAGAAATAACTTCATGCCCCATCTCCCTTACTTCCAGCTAGTAAGGATCACATAATTCCTAACAAAGTTTTGACACAGATTGCCAATTCGGGCATTCAGAACATATAGCACGTTGCTGTAAGCAAGCACATTCTCATTCAAAGTTGCAAGTTACTATGTAGGAACAAGTTTGTATAGGTATTTCAAAGATGCCCAGAACTGAGCTAAACTTGGTATGTGTCCAACTCCTAGAAATAACTTCATGCCCCATCTCCCTTACTTCCAGCTAGTAAGGATCACATAATTCCTAACAAAGTTTTGACACAGATTGCCAATTGGGGCATTCAGAACATATAGCACGTTGCTGTAAGCAAGCACATTCTCATTCAAAGATGCAAGTTACTATGAAGGAACAAGTTTGTATAGGTATTTCAAAGATGCCCAGAACTGAGCTAAACTTGGTATGTCTCCAACTCCAAGAAATAACTTCATGCCCCATCTCCCTTACTTCCAGCTAGTAAGGATCACATAATTCCTAACAAAGTTTTGACACAGATTCCCAATTCGGGCATTCAGAACATATAGCACGTTGCTGTAAGCAAGCACATTCTCATTCAAAGTTGCAAGTTACAATGTAGGAACAAGTTTGTATAGGTATTTCAAAGATGCCCAGAACTGAGCTAAAGTTGGTATGTGTCCAACTCCTAGAAATAACTTCATGCCCCATCTCCCTTACTTCCAGCTAGTAAGGATCACATAATTCCTAACAAAGTTTTGACACAGATTCCCAATTCGGGCATTCAGAACATATAGCACGTTGCTGTAAGCAAGCACATTTTCATTCAAAGTTGCAAGTTACTATGTAGGAACAAGTTTGTATAGGTATTTCAAAGATGCCCAGAACTGAGCTAAACTTTGTATGTGTCCAACTCCTAGAAATAACTTCATGCCCCATCTCCCTTACTTCCAGCTAGTAAGGATCACATAATTCCTAACAAAGTTTTGACACAGATTGCCAATTCGGGCATTCAGAACATATAGCACCTTGCTGTAAGCAAGCACATTCTCATTCAAAGTTGCAAGTTACTATGTAGGATCAAGTTTGTATAGGTATTTCAAAGATGCCCAGAACTGAGCTAAACTTAGTATGTGTCCAACTCCTAGAAATAACTTCATGCCCCATCTCCCTTACTTCCAGCTAGTAAGGATCACATAATTCCTAACAAAGTTTTGACACAGATTGCCAATTGGGGCATTCAGAACATATAGCACGTTGCTGTAAGCAAGCACATTCTCATTCAAAGATGCAAGTTACTATGAAGGAACAAGTTTGTATAGGTATTTCAAAGATGCCCAGAACTGAGCTAAACTTGGTATGTCTCCAACTCCAAGAAATAACTTCATGCCCCATCTCCCTTACTTCCAGCTAGTAAGGATCACATAATTCCTAACAAAGTTTTGACACAGATTCCCAATTCGGGCATTCAGAACATATAGCACGTTGCTGTAAGCAAGCACATTCTCATTCAAAGTTGCAAGTTACAATGTAGGAACAAGTTTGTATAGGTATTTCAAAGATGCCCAGAACTGAGCTAAAGTTGGTATGTGTCCAACTCCTAGTAATAACTTCATGCCCCATCTCCCTTACTTCCAGCTAGTAAGGATCACATAATTCCTAACAAAGTTTTGACACAGATTCCCAATTCGGGCATTCAGAACATATAGCACGTTGCTGTAAGCAAGCACATTCTCATTCAAAGTTGCAAGTTACTATGTAGGAACAAGTTTGTATAGGTATTTCGAAGATGCCCAGAACTGAGCTAAACTTGGTATGTGTCCAACTCCTAGAAATAACTTCATGCCCCATCTCCCTTACTTCCAGCTAGTAAGGATCACATAATTCCTAACAAAGTTTTGACACAGATTCCCAATTCGGGCATTCAGAACATATAGCACGTTGCTGCAAGCAAGCAGATTCTCATTCAAAGATGCAAGTTACTATGTAGGAACAAGTTTGTATAGGTATTTCAAAGATGCCCAGAACTGAGCTAAACTTGGTATGTGTCCAACTCCTAGAAATAACTTCATGCCCCATCTCCCTTACTTCCAGCTAGTAAGGATCACATAATTCCTAACAAAGTTTTGACACAGATTGCCAATTCGGGCATTCAGAACATATAGCACGTTGCCGTAAGCAAGCACATTCTCATTCAAAGATGCAAGTTACTATGTAGGAACAAGTTTGTATAGGTATTTCAAAAATGCCCAGAACTGAGCTAAACTTGGTATGTGTCCAACTCCTAGAAATAACTTCATGCCCCATCTCCCTTACTTCCAGGTGGTAAGGATCACATAATTCCTAACAAAGTTTTGACACAGATTCCCAAATCGGGCATTCGGAACATATAGCACGTTGCTGTAAGCAAGCACATTTTCATTCAAAGTTGCAAGTTACTAGGTAGGAACAAGTTTGTATAGGTATTTCAAAGATGCCCAGAACTGAGCTAAACTTGGTATGTGTCCAACTCCTAGAAATAACTTCATGCCCCATCTCCCTTACTTCCAGCTAGTAAGGATCACATAATTCCTAACAAAGTTTTGACACAGATTACCAATTCGGGCATTCAGAACATATAGCACGTTGCTGTAAGCAAGCACATTTTCATTCAAAGTTGCAAGTTACTATGTAGGAACAAGTTTGTATAGGTATTTCAAAGATGCCCAGAACTGAGCTAAACTTGGTATGTGTCCAACTCCTAGAAATAACTTCATGCCCCATCTCCCTTACTTCCAGCTAGTAAGGATCACATAATTCCTAACAAAGTTTTGACACAGATTCCCAATTCGGGCATTCAGAACATATAGCACGTTGCTGTAAAGAAGCACATTCTCATACAAAGTTGCAAGTTACTATGTAGGAACAAGTTTGTATAGGTATTTCAAAGATGCCCAGAACTGAGCTAAACTTGGTATGTGTCCAACTCCTAGAAATAACTTCATGCCCCATCTCCCTTACTTCCAGCTAGTAAGGATCACATAATTCCTAACAAAGTTTTGACACAGATTGCCAATTCGGGCATTCAGAACATATAGCACGTTGCTGTAAGCAAGCACATTCTCATTCAAAGATGCAAGTTACTATGTAGGAACAAGTTTGTATAGGTATTTCAAAGATGCCCAGAACTGAGCTAAACTTGGTATGTCTCCAACTCCAAGAAATAACTTCATGCCCCATCTCCCTTACTTCCAGCTAGTAAGGATCACATAATTCCTAACAAAGTTTTGACACAGATTCCCAATTCGGGCATTCAGAACATATAGCACCTTGCTGTAAGCAAGCACATTCTCATTCAAAGTTGCAAGTTACTATGTAGGAACAAGTTTGTATAGGTATTTCAAAGATGCCCAGAACTGAGCTAAACTTGGTATGTGTCCAACTCCTAGAAATAACTTCATGCCCCATCTCCCTTACTTCCAGCTAGTAAGGATCACATAATTCCTAACAAAGTTTTGACACAGATTCCCAATTCGGGCATTCAGAACATATAGCACGTTGCTGTAAGCAAGCACATTCTCATTCAAAGATGCAAGTTACTATGTAGGAACAAGTTTGTATAGGTATTTCAAAGATGCCCAGAACTGAGCTAAACTTGGTATGTGTCCAACTCCTAGAAATAACTTCATGCCCCATCTCCCTTACTTCCAGCTAGTAAGGATCACATAATTCCTAACAAAGTTTTGACACAGATTCCCAATTCGGGCATTCAGAACATATAGCACGTTGCTGTAAGCAAGCACATTCTCATTCAAAGTTGCAAGTTACTATGTAGGAACTAGTTTGTATAGGTATTTCAAAGATGCCCAGAACTGAGCTAAACTTGGTATGTGTCCAACTCCTAGAAATAACTTCATGCCCCATCTCCCTTACTTCCAGCTAGTAAGGATCACATAATTCCTAACAAAGTTTTGACACAGATTCCCAATTCGGGCATTCAGAACATATAGCACGTTGCTGTAAGCAAGCACATTCTCATTCAAAGATGCAAGTTACTATGTAGGAACAAGTTTGTATAGGTATTTCAAAGATGCCCAGAACTGAGCTAAACTTGGTATGTGTCCAACTCCTAGAAATAACTTCATGCCCCATCTCCCTTACTTCCAGCTAGTAAGGATCACATAATTCCTAACAAAGTTTTGACACAGATTGCCAATTCGGGCATTCAGAACATATAGCACGTTGCTGTAAGCAAGCACATTCTCATTCAAAGATGCAAGTTACTATGTAGGAACAAGTTTGTATAGGTATTTCAAAGATGCCCAGAACTGAGCTAAACTTGGTATGTCTCCAACTCCAAGAAATAACTTCATGCCCCATCTCCCTTACTTCCAGCTAGTAAGGATCACATAATTCCTAACAAAGTTTTGACACAGATTCCCAATTCGGGCATTCAGAACATATAGCACGTTGCTGTAAGCAAGCACATTCTCATTCAAAGTTGCAAGTTACTATGTAGGAAAAAGTTTGTATAGGTATTTCAAAGATGCCCAGAACTGAGCTAAACTTGGTATGTGTCCAACTCCTAGAAATAACTTCATGCCCCATCTCCCTTACTTCCAGCTAGTAAGGATCACATAATTCCTAACAAAGTTTTGACACAGATTCCCAATTCGGGCATTCAGAACATATAGCACGTTGCTGTAAGCAAGCACATTTTCATTCAATGTTGCAAGTTCCTATGTAGGAACAAGTTTGTATAGGTATTTCAAAGATGCCCAGAACTGAGCAAAACTTGTTATGTGTCCAACTCCTAGAAATAACTTCATGCCCCATCTCCCTTACTTCCAGCTAGTAAGGATCACATAATTCCTAACAAAGTTTTGACACAGATTCCCAATTCGGGCATTCAGAACATATAGCACGTTGCTGTAAGCAAGCAGATTCTCATTCAAAGATGCAAGTTACTATGTAGGAACAAGTTTGTATAGGTATTTCAAAGATGCCCAGAACTGAGCTCAACTTGGTATGTGTCCAACTCCTAGAAATAACTTCATGCCCCATCTCCCTTACTTCCAGCTAGTAAGGATCACATCATTCCTAACAAAGTTTTGACACAGATTGCCAATTCGGGCATTCAGAACATATAGCACGTTGCTGTAAGCAAGCACATTCTCATTCAAAGATGCAAGTTACTATGTAGGAAAAAGTTTGTATAGGTATTTCAAAGATGCCCAGAACTGAGCTAAACTTGGTATGTGTCCAACTCATAGGAATAACTTCATGCCCCATCTCCCTTACTTCCAGCTAGTAAGGATCACATAATTCCTAACAACGTTTTGACACAGATTGCCCATTCGGGCATTCAGAACATATAGCACGTTGCTGTAAGCTAGCACATTCTCATTCAAAGACGCAAGTTACTATGTAGGAACAAGTTTGTATAGGTATTTCAAAGATGCCCAGAACTGAGCTAAACTTGGTATGTGTCCAACTCCTAGAAATAACTTCATGCACCATCTCCCTTACTTCCAGCTAGTAAGGATCACATAATTCCTAACAAAGTTTTGACACAGATTGCCAATTCGGGCATTCAGAACATATAGCACGTTGCTGTAAGCAAGCACATTCTCATTCAAAGACACAAGTTACTATGTAGGAACAAGTTTGTATAGGTATTTCAAAGATTCCCAGAACTGAGCTAAACTTGGTATGTGTCCAACTCCTAGAAATAACTTCATGCCCCATCTCCCTTACTTCCAGCTAGTAAGGATCACATAATTCCTAACAAAGTTTTGACACAGATTCCCAAATCGGGCATTCAGAACATATAGCACGTTGCTGCAAGCAAGCACATTCTCATTCAAAGTTGCAAGTTACTATGTAGGAACAAGTTTGTATAGGTATTTCAAAGATGCCCAGAACTGAGCTAAACTAGGTATGTCTCCAACTCCAAGAAATAACTTCATGCCCCATCTCCCTTACTTCCAGCTAGTAAGAATCACATAATTCCTAACAAAGTTTTGACACAGATTCCCAATTCGGGCATTCAGAACATATAGCACGTTGCTGTAAGCAAGCACATTCTCATTCAAAGTTGCAAGTTACTATGTAGGAACAAGTTTGTATAGGTATTTCAAAGATGCCCAGAACTGAGCTAAACTTGGTATGTGTCCAACTCCTAGAAATAACTTCATGCCCCATCTCCCTTACTTCCAGCTAGTAAGGATCACATAATTCCTAACAAAGTTTTGACACAGATTGCCAATTCGGGCATTCAGAACATATAGCACGTTGCTGTAAGCAAGCACATTCTCATTCAAAGTTGCAAGTTACTATGTAGGAACAAGTTTGTATAGGTATTTCAAAGATGCCCAGAACTGAGCTAAACTTGGTATGTGTCCAACTCCTAGAAATAACTTGATGCCCCATCTCCCTTACTTCCAGCTAGTAAGGATCACATAATTCCTAACAAAGTTTTGACACAGATTCCCAAATCGGGCATTCAGAACATATAGCACGTTGCTGCAAGCAAGCACATTCTCATTCAAAGTTGCAAATTACTATGTAGGAACAAGTTTGTATAGGTATTTCAAAGATGCCCAGAACTGAGCTAAACTAGGTATGTCTCCAACTCCAAGAAATCACTTCATGCCCCATCTCCCTTACTTCCAGCTAGTAAGAATCACATAATTCCTAACAAAGTTTTGACACAGATTCCCAATTCGGGCATTCAGAACATATAGCACGTTGCTGTAAGCAAGCACATTCTCATTCAAAGACACAAGTTACTATGTAGGAACAAGTTTGTATAGGTATTTCAAAGATGCCCAGAACTGAGCTAAACTTGGTATGTGTCCAACTCCTATAAATAACTTCATGCCCCATCTCCCTTACTTCCAGCTAGTAAGGATCACATAATTCCTAACAAAGTTTTGACACAGATTCCCAAATCGGGCATTCAGAACATATAGCACGTTGCTGTAAGCAAGCACATTCTCATTCAAAGTTGCAAGTTACTATGTAGGAACAAGTTTGTATAGGTATTTCAAAGATGCCCAGAACTGAGCTAAACTTGGGATGTGTCCAACTCCTAGAAATAACTTCATGCTCCATCTCCCTTACTTCCAGCTAGTAAGGATCACATAATTCCTAACAAAGTTTTGACACAGATTCCCAATTCGGGCATTCAGAACATATAGCACGTTGCTGTAAGCAAGCACATTCTCATTCAAAGTTGCAAGTTACTATGTAGGAACAAGTTTGTATAGGTATTTCAAAGATGCCCAGAACTGAGCTAAACTTGGTATGTGTCCAACTCCTAGAAATAACTTCATGCCCCATCTCCCTTACTTCCAGCTAGTAAGGATCACATAATTCCTAACAAAGTTTTGACACAGATTCCCTATTCGGGCATTCAGAACATATAGCACGTTGCTGTAAGCAAGCACATTCTCATTCAAAGTTGCAAGTTACTATGTAGGAACAAGTAGTATAGGTATTTCAAAGAAGCCCAGAACTGTGCTAAACTTGGTATGTGTCCAACTCCTAGAAATACCTTCATGCCCCAACTCCCTTACTTCCATCTAGTAAGGATCACATAATTCCTAACAAAGTTTTGACACATATTCCCAATTCGGGCATTCAGAACATATAGCACGTTGCTGTAAGCAAGCACATTTTCATTCAAAGTTGCAAGTTACTATGTAGGAACAAGTTAGTATAGGTATTTCAAAGATGCCCAGAACTGAGCTAAGCTTGCTATGTGTCCAACTCCTAGAAATAACTTCATGCCCCATCTCCCTTACTTCCAGCTAGTAAGGATCACATAATTCCTAACAAAGTTTTGACACAGATTGCCAATTCGGGCATTCAGAACATATAGCACGTTGCTGTAAGCAAGCACATTCTCATTCAAAGATGCAAGTTACTATGTAGGAACAAGTTTGTATAGGTATTTCAAAGATGCACAGAACTGAGCTAAACTTGGTATGTGTCCAACTCCTAGAAATAACTTCATGCCCCATCTCCCTTACTTCCAGCTAGTAAGGATCACATAATTCCTAACAAAGTTTTGACACAGATTCCCAATTCGGGCATTCAGAACATATAGCACGTTGCTGTAAGCAAGCACATTCTCATTCAAAGTTGCAAGTTACTATGTAGGAACAAGTTTGTATAGGTATTTCAAAGATGCCCAGAACTGAGCTAAACTTGGTATGTGTCCAACTCCTAGAAATAACCTCATGCCCCATCTCCCTTACTTCCAGCTAGTAAGGATCACATAATTCCTAACAAAGTTTTGACACAGATTCCCAATTCGGCATTCAGAACATATAGCACGTTGCTGTAAGCAAGCACATTTTCATTCAAAGTTGCAAGTTACTATGTAGGAACAAGTTTGTATAGGTATTTGAAAGATGCCCAGAACTGAGCAAAACTTGGTATGTGTCCAACTCCTAGAAATAACTTCATGCTCCATCTCCCTTACTTCCAGCTAGTAAGGATCACATAATTCCTAACAAAGTTTTGACACAGATTCCCAATTCGGGCATTCAGAACATATAGCACGTTGCTGTAAGCAAGCAGATTCTCATTCAAAGATGCAAGTTACTATGTAGGAACAAGTTTGTATAGGTATTTCAAAGATGCCCAGAACTGAGCTAAACTTGGTATGTGTCCAACTCCTAGAAATAACTTCATGCCCCATCTCCCTTACTTCCAGCTAGTAAGGATCACATAATTTCTAACAAAGTTTTGACACAGATTGCCAATTCGGGCATTCAGAACATATAGCACGTTGCTGTAAGCAAGCAGATTCTCATTCAAAGATGCAAGTTACTATGTAGGAACAAGTTTGTATAGGTATTTCAAAGATGCCCAGAACTGAGCTAAACTTGGTATGTGTCCAACTCCTAGAAATAACTTCATGCCCCATCTCCCTTACTTCCAGCTAGTAAGGATCACATAATTCGTAACAAAGTTTTCACACAGATTGCCAATTCGTGAATTCAGAACATATAGCACGTTGCTGTAAGCAAGCACATTCTCATTCAAAGATGCAAGTTACTATGTAGGAACAAGTTTGTATAGGTATTTCAAAGATGCCCAGAACTGAGCTAAACTTGGTATGTGTCCAACTCCTAGAAATAACTTCATGCCCCATCTCCCTTACTTCCAGCTAGTAAGGATCACATAATTCCTAACAAAGTTTTTACACAGATTCCCAAATCGGGCATTCAGAACATATAGCACGTTGCTGCAAGCAAGCACATTCTCATTCAAAGTTGCAAGTTACTATGTAGGAACAAGTTTGTATAGGTATTTCAAAGATGCCCAGAACTGAGCTAAACTAGGTATGTCTCCAACTCCAAGAAATAACTTCATGCCCCATCTCCCTTACTTCCAGATAGTAAGAATCACATAATTCCTAACAAAGTTTTGACACAGATTCCCAATTCGGGCATTCAGAACATATAGCACGTTGCCGTAAGCAAGCACATTCTCATTCAAAGTTGCAAGTTACTATGTAGGAACAAGTTTGTATAGGTATTTCAAAGATGCCCAGAACTGAGCTAAACTTGGTATGTGTCCAACTCCTAGAAATAACATCATGCCCCATCTCCCTTACTTCCAGCTAGTAAGGATCACATAATTCCTAACAAAGTTTTGACACAGATTCCCAATTCGGGCATTCAGAACATATAGCACGTTGCTGTAAGCAAGCACATTCTCATTCAAAGTTGCAAGTTACTATGTAGGAACAAGTTTGTATAGGTATTTCAAAGATGCCCAGAACTGAGCTAAACTTGGTATGTGTCCAACTCCTAGAAATAACTTCATGCCCCATCTCACTTACTTCCAGCTAGTAAGGATCACATAATTCCTAACAAAGTTTTGACACAGATTCCCAATTCGGGCATTCAGAACATATAGCACGTTGCTGTAAGCAAGCACATTTTCATTCAAAGTTGCAAGTTTCTATGTAGGAACAAGTTTGTATAGGTATTTCAAAGATGCCCAGAACTGAGTTAAACTTTGTATGTGTCCAACTCCTAGAAATAACTTCATGCCCCATCTCCCTTACTTCCAGCTAGTAAGGATCACATAATTCCTAACAAAGTTTTGACACAGATTCCCAATTCGGGCATTCATAACATATAGCACGTTGCTGTAACCAAGCATATTTTCATTCAAAGTTGCAAGTTACTATGTAGGAACAAGTTTGTATAGGTATTTCAAAGATGCCCAGAACTGAGCTAAACTTGGTATGTGTCCAACTCCTAGAAATAACTTCATGCCCCATCTCCCTTACTTCCAGCTAGTAAGGATCACATAATTCCTAACAAAGTTTTGACACAGATTCCAAATTCGGGCACTCAGAACATATAGCACGTTGCTGTAAGCAAGCAGATTCTCATTCAAAGATGCAAGTTACTATGTAGGAACAAGTTTGTATAGGTATTTCAAAGATGCCCAGAACTGAGCTAAACTTGGTATGTCTCCAACTCCTAGAAATAACTTCATGCCCCATCTCCCTTACTTCCAGCTAGTAAGGATCACATAATTCCTAACAAAGTTTTGACACAGATTGCCAATTCGGGCATTCAGAACATATAGCACGTTGCTGTAAGCAAGCACATTCTCATTCAAAGTTGCAAGTTACTATGTAGGAACAAGTTGTATAGGTATTTCAAAGATGCCCAGAACTGTGCTAAACTTGGTATGTGTCCAGCTCCTTGAAATACCTTCATGCCCCAACTCCCTTACTTCCATCTAGTAAGGATCACATAATTCCTAACAAAGTTTTGACACATATTCCCAATTCGGGCATTCAGAACATATAGCACGTTGCTGTAAGCAAGCACATTTTCATTCAAAGTTGCAAGTTACTATGTAGGAACAAGTTTGTATAGGTATTTCAAAGATGCCCAGAACTGAGCTAAGCTTGGTATGTGTCCAACTCCTAGATATAACTTCATGCCCCATCTCCCTTACTTCCAGCTAGTAAGGATCACATAATTCCTAACAAAGTTTTGACACAGATTGCCAATTCGGGCATTCAGTTCATATAGCACGTTGCTGTAAGCAAGCACATTCTCATTCAAAGATGCAAGTTACTATGTAGGAACAAGTTTGTATAGGTATTTCAAAGATGCCCAGAACTGAGCTAAACTTGGTATGTGTCCAACTCCTAGAAATAACTTCATGCCCCATCTCCCTTACTTCCAGCTAGTAAGGATCACATAATTCCTAACAAAGTTTTGACACAGATTCCCAATTCGGGCATTCAGAACATATAGCACGTTGCTGTAAGCAAGCACATTCTCATTCAAAGTTGCAAGTTACTATGTAGGAACAAGTTTGTATAGGTATTTCAAAGATGCCCAGAACTGAGCTAAACTTGGTATGTGTCCAACTCCTAGAAATAACTTCATGCCCCATCTCCCTTACTTCCAGCTAGTAAGGATCACATCATTCCTAACAAAGTTTTGACACAGATTGCCAATTCGGGCATTCAGAACATATAGCACGTTGCTGTAAGCAAGCACATTCTCATTCAAAGATGCAAGTTACTATGTAGGAACAAGTTTGTATAGGTATTTCAAAGATGCCCAGAACTGAGCTAAACTTGGTATGTCTCCAACTCCAAGAAATAACTTCATGCCCCATCTCCCTTACTTCCAGCTAATAAGGATCACATAATTCCTAACAAAGTTTTGACACAGATTCCCAATTCGGGCATTCAGAACATATAGCACGTTGCTGTAAGCAAGCACATTTTCATTCAAAGTTGCAAGTTACTATGTAGGAACAAGTTTGTATAGGTATTTCAAAGATGCCCAGAACTGTGCTAAACTTGGTATGTGTCCAACTCCTAGAAATACCTTCATGCCCCAACTCCCTTACTTCCATCTAGTAAGGATCACATAATTCCTAACAAAGTTTTGACACATATTCCCAATTCGGGCATTCAGAACATATAGCACGTTGCTGTAAGCAAGCACATTTTCATTCAAAGTTGCAAGTTACTATGTAGGAACAAGTTTGTATACGTATTTCAAAGATGCCCAGAACTGAGCTAAACTTGGTATGTGTCCAACTCCTAGAAATAACTTCATGCCCCATCTCACTTACTTCTAGCTAGTAAGGATCACATAATTCCTAACAAAGTTTTGACACAGATTGCCAATTCGGGCATTCAGAACATATAGCACGTTGCTGTAAGCAAGCAGATTCTCATTAAAGATGCAAGTTACTATGTAGGAACAAGTTTGTATAGGTATTTCAAAGATGCCCAGAACTGAGCTAAACTTGGTATGTGTCCAACTCCTAGAAATAACTTCATGCCCCATCTCCCTTACTTCCAGCTAGTAAGGATCACATAATTCCTAACAAAGTTTTGACACAGATTGCCAATTCGGGCATTCAGAACATATAGCACGTTGCTGTAAGCAAGCAGATTCTCATTCAAAGATGCAAGTTACCAATTAGGAACAAGTTTGTATAGGTATTTCAAAGATGCCCAGAACTGAGCTAAACTTGGTATGTGTCCAACTCCTAGAAATAACTTCATGCCCCATCTCCCTTACTTCCAGCTAGTAAGGATCACATAATTGCTAACAAAGTTTTGACACAGATTCCCAATTCGGTCATTCAGAACATATAGCACGTTGCTGTAAGCAAGCACATTCTCATTCAAAGATGCAAGTTACTATGTAGGAACAAGTTTGTATAGGTATTTCAAAGATGCCCAGAACTGAGCTAAACTTGGTATGTGTCCAACTCCTAGAAATAACTTCATGCCCCATCTCACTTACTTCCAGCTAGTAAGGATCACATAATTCCTAACAAAGTTTTGACACAGATTGCCAATTCGGGCATTCAGAACATAAAGCACGTTGCTGTAAGCAAGCACATTCTCATTCAAAGATGCAAGTTACTATGTAGGAACAAGTTTGTATAGGTATTTCAAAGATGCCCATAACTGAGCTAAACTTGGTATGTGTCCAACTCCTAGAAATAACTTCATGCCCCATCTCCCTTACTTCCAGCTAGTAAGGATCACATCATTCCTAACAAAGTTTTGACACAGATTCCCAATTCGGGCATTCAGAACATATAGCACGTTGCTGTAAGCAAGCACATTCTCATTCAAAGTTGCAAGTTACTATGTAGGAACAAGTTTGTATAGGTATTTCAAAGATGCCCAGAACTGAGCTAAACTTGGTATGTGTCCAACTCCAAGAAATAACTTCATGCCCCATCTCCCTTACTTCTAGCTAGTAAGGATCACATAATTCCTAACAAAGTTTTGACACAGATTCCCAAATCGGGCATTCTGAACATATAGCACGTTGCTGTAAGCAAGCACATTCTCATTCAAAGTTGCAAGTTACTATGTAGGAACAAGTTTGTATAGGTATTTCAAAGATGCCCAGAACTGAGCTAAACTTGGTATATCTCCAACTCCAAGAAATAACTTCATGCCCCATCTCCCTTACTTCCAGCTAGTAAGGATCACATAATTCCTAACAAAGTTTTGACACAGATTCCCAAATCGGGCATTCAGAACATATAGCACGTTGCTGTAAGCAAGCAGATTCTCATTCAAAGATGCAAGTTACTATGTAGGAACAAGTTTGTATAGGTATTTCAAAGATGCCCAGAACTGAGCTAAACTTGGTATGTGTCCAACTCCTAGAAATAACTTCATGCCCCATCTCCCTTACTTCCAGCTAGTAAGGATCACATAATTCCTAACAAAGTTTTGACACAGATTGCCAATTCGGGCATTCAGAACATATATCACGTTGCTGTAAGCAAGCAGATTCTCATTCAAAGATGCAAGTTACTATGTAGGAACAAGTTTGTATAGGTATTTCAAAGATGCACAGAACTGAGCTAAACTTGGTATGTGTCCAACTCCTAGAAATAACTTCATGCCCCATCTCCCTTACTTCCAGCTAGTAAGGATCACATCATTCCTAACAAAGTTTTGACACAGATTCCCAATTCGGGCATTCAGAACATATAGCACGTTGCTGTAAGCAAGCACATTCTCATTCAAAGTTGCAAGTTACTATGTAGGAACAAGTTTGTATACGTATTTCAAAGATGCCCAGAACTGAGCTAAACTTGGTATGTGTCCAACTCCTAGAAATAACTTCATGCCCCATCTCACTTACTTCCAGCTAGTAAGGATCACATAATTCCTAACAAAGTTTTGACACAGATTCCCAATTCGGGCATTCAGAACATATAGCACGTTGCTGTAAGCAAGCAGATTCTCATTAAAGATGCAAGTTACTATGTAGGAACAAGTTTGTATAGGTATTTCAAAGATGCCCAGAACTGAGCTAAACTTGGTATGTGTCCAACTCCTAGAAATAACTTCATGCCCCATCTCCCTTACTTCCAGCTAGTGAGGATCACATAATTCCTAACAAAGTTTTGACACAGATTGCCAATTCGGGCATTCAGAACATATAGCACGTTGCTGTAAGCAAGCACATTCTCATTCAAAGATGCAAGTTACTATGTAGGAACAAGTTTGTATAGGTATTTCAAAGATGCACAGAACTGAGCTAAACTTGGTATGTCTCCAACTCCTAGAAATAACTTCATGCCCCATCTCCCTTACTTCCAGCTAGTAAGGATCACATAATTCCTAACAAAGTTTTGACACAGATTCCCAATTCGGGCATTCAGAACACATAGCACGTTGCTGTAAGCAAGCACATTTTCATTCAAAGTTGCAAGTTACTATGTAGGAACAAGTTTGTATAGGTATTTCAAAGATGCCCAGAACTGAGCTAAACTTGGTATGTGTCCAACTCCTAGAAATAACTTCATGCCCCATCTCCCTTACTTCCAGCTAGTAAGGATCACATAATTCCTAACAGTTTTGACACAGATGCCCAATTCGG